>NW_007248120.1:31624-40009 GCF_000164805.1 Carlito syrichta
TGCTTAACATCCTGGATCTACAAGGAACTCAAACATGCTGAAAAGAAAAAACAAACAACCCCATTATAAAATGAGCAAAAGATATGAACAGACACTTCACAAAGGAAGACATCCGAGCAGCCAACAGACACATGAAGAAATGTTCAACCTCACTAATCATCAGGGAGATGCAAATCAAAACCACACTGAGATACCACCTAACTCCAGTCAGAATGGCAATTATCAACAACTCAAAAAATAACAGCTGCTGGAGAGGGTGTGGCGAAAAGGGAACACTGCTACACTGTTGGTGGGAGTGTAAACTAGTGCAACCTCTGTGGAAAGCAGTGTGGTGATTCCTGAAAGCTCTAAATATCAACCTCCCATATAACCCTGCAATCCCCCTACTGGGAATATACCCTGAAGAACTCAAATCACTCTATAAAAAAGATACCTGCACATGTATGTTTATCGCAGCATTGTTCACAATAGCAAGAACCTGGAAGCAACCATGCTGCCCATCAAAAGAGGACTGGATTTTTAAAATGTGGTACATATACACAGTGGAATACTACGCAGCCATAAAAAAGAACAAAATCATGAATTTCGCAGCAACCTGGATGGAACTAGAGTCTATAATACTGAGTGACCCCTCACAGAAACAAAGATCCGAGTATCACATGTTCTCACTCACATAATGGACCTTGAACATCCAATGTAATACTATAAGAAAATGACTGACAGTACTGGGAAACTATGGTGGGGGAGAGGGAGATGGGATTAACGGTAGCAAACATCTGTCTGGGGACAGGGAAACACCTCTTATCAACAGGGTGCCTGAATGAAATGTATTTGTATGCCTAACCGTTAACTGTACCCCACACTATCATAATAAAAAAATTGATAAATAAAAAATTAAAAAAACAACAACAAAAAATATAAATGGACCACAGTGAAAATATCTAGTATAAGGATTATTTAAATCCCTGAAAGGTAGACTAACAAAATGAAGCAAGAACAATGTCTGAAGAGATAATTACTGATAATCTTTCAAAATTTATAAAATATAGATCTCAGATTCAAAAAATGCTGTGAAAAAAATGTGGCAAATATAATACATTAAAGCACAGAGAGAGAGTCTTGAAAGCAGCTAGTGAAAGGAGACATATGACATTCAAAGTAGCACAAGGAAAAAAATAGATGACTTCTCCAAAGAAGTTATGGAGGCCAGAAAACAGTGGAATTATATCTTTAAAGCACTGAAATAAAATAACTGCCATCTAAATATCTATATACAGGAAAAATACCCTCAGATATTAGAACATACAAATATTTACAAATAAACAAAAATAGAAAAATGTTCACTATTAAATTTACACTACAAAGAAAATAAAAGAGCCTTAGAGGAAACTATGGAAATACAGAATAAATTAAGAACAATAGAAAGGAAAAAAATATGGGTAAGTATTAATCAATATTGACTGCATGAAACAACAACAATAATAGTAATGTCTTGTGGAGTTTGAACTCCTTGCAAATTAGAATTCATGATAACTGTGAAATAGAGATTGAAAGAAAATACAATGCACAGTGTATTTTCTCAAATGGGCCATCTGAGACCCAACTCCCTTCACCACACAACATGCTCATGTAACAGAAATGCATGTGTACCTCCTGAATCTAATTTTTTTAAAAAGCACTCTAGGTCTTCTCTGAAAAGTGATAAAATATCCAATTCATATGAGGCTCTAATAAGTCAAGAATGTATGTTTATAATTCCTAAGATAACCAATAAAGAAGGGTAATAAAGAAAAATGAACTAAAAAAAAGAAATTATAAACCAAAAAAATTAAAGCAGGAGAATAAAAAATTTGGTATAGGGCAGTAATTACATAAAATATAAATGGATTTAGTAGTCAGATTAAATGCAAAATTGACGGACTGTGGAAATAATCAAATGCTAGACACATCTTAGACAAAAGAATATCAATACCCTGAACTTTTTAAAAAAGCATTAATGTACCATAAAAACTAACTCCCAAAAAGTTGATGTGCTATCATAAAATTGGAAAAATAACGCAAAAAAGCATCAATAAGATAAAGGGAGATATTTTATGATTAAAGATCAGTACAACAGCACACAATATAATTCTGTTTTGTCATCTCATGAGAGCCACATTAGGAAAAAAATAATGGCAATAATAAAATGAGACCTAGAAAGATCCATACCTCTTTAAATAGGCAACAGGAAAAGCAGGAAAATTAGGAGGTGATATAACAACTTTAAACAACAAAATTAATAATCTGGTTTAAAAGGCACATGTAGAACAGTGCAACCAAAAGGACATAATTCAACTATTAGATGCGTATAAATATTTATCAACATTTGATGTCTTCTAGGTCACAAACTTAGTCTTAACAAATTTCAGAAGACTGAAATCATACAGAATATATTCTTGGAACAAAATGGAATTCAACTAGATATCAATGACAAAAAATAACTGGAAAACATAAGCTGCCTGAAAGTCAAATTTTTAAAAAATTAAACATTTTGAATCAAAACAACAAAACATTAGAAATTAATGAATAGGAAAAAAATAATGGCAATAATAAATGGAGAATGCTAAAATTGAATTTAGAGAGAAACGTGTAGTCTTAAGTTGCTATAGTATGGAATGAGAAAGGTTTTAAGGTCGAAGTATTCATTTCACAAAGTTAAAGTCAAACGTATATTCTTTTGAAGCATAAATAAAGTAAATAAAAGCAGTACTACTAAAGGAATAGAAAAAAACATAAATTATCAATATTGTTAATAAGAAAGGAAATGTCATAACAATTCTACATACCTTAAATATAAGAAATTATTGTAACTTTATATCAATGAATTTGAAAATATTAAAAATGAACAAATTTTTAGTGAACACAAATTAAAATTGACCCAGGAAGAAATAAAATATTTAAATAATTCTTTATCTATTACTAAAAGTGTATCTTTAATTTAAAACATTCTGATAAATAAATAAGACATTCTGATGAGGCAATATCCAGGTCTAAATGACTTCAGTGGGCTATATTATCACTCACTTAAAGAAGATTATAATAATGCCAAGTTAATGTAAATTTAACCAGATCATAGAAAAAGAGGCCAGGTATGGGCATAACAACCTTGATTTCAAAACTAAACAAAGTCCTTTCAAAAAGGAAAATTGCAGATCAGTCTTTCCCATTAAGATATATCCAAAATTCTATGCAAATCACTAGCAAATATCAAATGAATTCAAATCTGTAAAAAAATGAGATTTTTTTCCTCATAAATCAAGCAAAAAAACAGGCAGTGAGGTAAGTATTAGGAAGATTTTGAGATTGTTGGTGAGAGTATAAATAATTATAACAGTTCTAGGTCACAATCTGACAGTCCTTACTTAAAATGTGCATAACCTATAATTTTTCTATCCCATTCAGGGAACACATGTGGAAGACATACATGAGAATGCTTATTTCTGTCTTGCTTGTGGAAGTGGGGAGCAGAAGACAGCACAGGTAACCATGACTGTGATGCATATAGAGGAATACAGTGCAGGGGCTAGAAACAACTCAGTAGATATACATGTATCCTGTATAGGTGTGATCATAGCAGTTATTCATGTCAATGTCTGATTTGACTAATCAGTATTTATGATATATTTAAAATATCAACTATCTATCTGGACCATCACACTTGCGTCCAGCAACATAGATGGCTCTTAAAACAGTGTTAAATAAAAATGCAGTCATGTACCACACAACGTTTTAGACAGCAATGAACCACATGTACGACAGTGTCCTTATAAGATTATAATGTCATATTTTTACTGTTCCTTTTC
This sequence comes from Carlito syrichta, assembly GCF_000164805.1. NCBI lineage: Eukaryota > Metazoa > Chordata > Mammalia > Primates > Tarsiidae > Carlito > Carlito syrichta. The sequence continues at coordinate 35,467 of NW_007248120.1, forward strand.
TGTGTTTATATATGTTTAGATATACAAATATCATTGTGCTACAATTGCCTACAGTATTCAGTACAGTATTTTGTACCAATTTGTAGCCTAGCAGAAATAAGAAATACCATATATCATGTATATAGAAGGCTCTATCATCCAGATTTGGGTAATTACACTCTATGACGGTCACACAACGATGAAATCACCTCACAGAGCATTACTCAGAATGCATCCTTGTCATTAAGCTATGCATGACTGTGTAGAAGTGACAGTAAAAATATGTTTGTTTTAAAATGAAGGTAATACTCATATCCCAAAAAACACAATGTATATTTTTGAAATATCCATTTATTCAATAATTATTTTAAAAATATAAGAAAATTTAAGTAAGACTAGAGATTAGAAGTAATCCCTAGAGTAATATAACTATATAAAACAGGAGAAGGAATGCTAAGGGAGATATTTTTATAATGAGCCTTTAACTTAATCCTTTGTACCCGGGGCCAAAAATACACAAACAAGCCAACAAATTAATGCTTCCATTTCCATATATTTTTTCTCATATTTTTGTGTTAAGTACAGAGGTAATGGTTTATCAAAGGTCAAATTCTATTATAATTAGTATTAAGTCCCCACGTTCCCATTACACCTCCCCATCTCTACTAACCACTGCTGACACTTCAGGGCTCACATCTCCATGTTTTCTCTATTGATACAAAATCATACTAACAAACGTTGTTGTATTTTTGTTTACTTTAAAAGTATCATTTAATCACCTCAAAAATTAACATGTAAATATTTTCAATATAATAATTTGGTTTTGATCAGTTTTCTTTTTATTAACCTTCCTCAGAGGGAGGTCTGTAAAACTGAGTCGAATCATGAGAAATTATTGACTACAATAGTGAAACTATAAGGGAAAAGAAAGGCTTTGTGAAAAAGAACAGTCACTCAATTTAGACAAGAGTTAAAGTGACGAGAGAACTGAAGCAGTTTAGAGGTAGTGAAAGTTGTTAGTGTACTTAGATAATGACAACCTCTGCTTTATTAGATACTCTTGCAGTGGGCTATGAATTTGATTCCCTTTAGTGTTTGTAGAGAAACATAACTAAAGCTTGTATTTTGTTATTTATGTTTTCTTTAGTTATTTCACCTGTGATGCTTAGACTGTTGTTCTAGACACTGGAGATTGTGGGCTCAAGATTCATAAAGGTTACATGTCCATGATTATTAGCTTGCATTTTTTCCATTGATAATAGTTCATTTTATGAGACATGAGTATCCTTCTCATATGGATACAAAGAGTTATAACTCATTATTTTCTATGGCTACATAATATTAAAAACTACTAATGGACTATAGCATTTGCCTTCACTCTTCTGTTGACCAATTATATAGGTAAAATGTAAAATGGATTGTTAATATCCCATGTTTGAGGTTTCCAGAAACAGCACTTTTATACATTGCTGATGGAAATTAGAAATACCACAAAACTGTTGGAGCGAAAACTGACAATTTCTATTCTATAGAAATAAAACGACCTGTCAATAATATGTATAAAGAAGTACATCATTACATTGTTTTATAATAAATAACTAGTAATAAATAGACATTTTTCTGCTGAATAATTATAGTTTTCTAAGTATCATGTGATATTTTTAGTTGCTTCTTATTCTGGGCATATGTAAAACAATGCCATATGTTTCATTCCTGTGATTTATAAGGTCAAGGACGACATCTGTTCCATTTCTACTGTGGGCCACTAAGTTTCACCATCAGCACTAAAGGTGGCTTAATTAATATTATTTGAAAATAATGATAATGAAGCACACAGCAATCCTCCCTTCATCTGCTAAAGAGTCCATCTTCTTAACTGTGCATGAAGAGAATTAATTATGATATTTTCATGCTTTTTCTGAAGTGATGCTTAACTACAACTTAGAATGCAAAAGTGAATGTTACAAGAGATGTTTTCTGTGAATCTAATGTTCCTTCTAATTATGCAAATTTTAAATACCCTTAGATCTTTGTTAGAAGTTGTAGTTATTTTTTTGTACGTTAATTTGATGAGGAAAATAAAATAATGTAGTTTTAAAACTTACTGATGCATTTCTTTTTATAAATTTTAAAATCTCTGCTCGTCCTTTGCCCAGTGGATTCCAGTCTTACACAACATCAATAGCTTATGATTTATGCCTTTCTCTCCAACTTAAATAAATCCTATTTTCATGTGAACTCACAGAGACTCCCTTTGCTTTCTCATTCTGCTCTTCTAAGATGCTTTCATAATTTTTTTATCCAAAGAATTTGTGTTTTTATATAGATAGATAGTTTTGTCTAGACAGAGTCTCCCAATTCTACCGAGTTGAAGGAACGAATGAAAAAGGTGAGAAAAGCGATCTTGGTTCAGTCAAGTTCTAATTCTTTTATCTTCTGAATCAAGAACTTTAAGTAGAAAAATAAAAAGCTACCTACAGGTGGACAAATACATAAGTAGTGCTGTCATATTTTCTCAGTTAAAGGGGTAAAGGTTTTGATTGCAATAAACATCTCAAACAGTATTGTTCAGCAATAAAGGTAAGTTGTTTGTTTTGTCCCTTCATCCACTTATTCATTCACTCTTTCAATGATTCATTAAATAAATATATTGAGTGATTTGCCACAAAAATAAATAAATATAAACTATATATTGCTGTGCTCTTGACTCTGTGTCCATAAGGTGTACTATTATGTAATAAGAGAGACATATGCATGTATCAGAAAAGATAAGGGAAAGAAAGAGAAAGGAAAGACAGGGCAGAGAAGAGGAAGAAAGGGGAAGGATGGGGGAGGGAGTGGGGAAGGGGAAGAAGGAAAAGCAGAATAGGAAAGAATATTAGGAGGTTGGGTAATATAATAGCCTGTTGACAGAATACTGTGGAATCAAAAAGGTGAAAATAGAAAACGTTTGTACCATGAAAGAGAATTAAATTCTAATTGATGGGGTACATTTCCTCAGGTGAAGAAAGTGGAGGATAAACACCTGTAAAGGCTCATGTTGTTATTCAGACTTGTGATTTCTACACTTGCTCTATTAGAAGAACATTTGACAGAATGGATGGCTAGTGACATGGGCTTAGGTGTGGCCCACAGAGCATTGAGAGGACAGACAGTGAAAAATGGACACAAAGGTTGAGAAGGAGCAGGTCAAGTCTATCATTTGGCATGTGAGGAGACATCTAGCACAGCCTCCTTGGAGAACTGTGTAGATTTTCTAATTAAACAGAATTTCTTCAGTGAAATGATTCCCTCCAGCCAGGCAGCACATATCATTGACTCTTATCACCTTTGCTTAATAATGCTCCTTCATGCAAGGATTCCACAATATCTTAAGCAGGGAGAGCACTATGCAGTTCAGAGGAAGAGCCCAGGGCAAATACATGTGTGTGTGTGTGTGTGTGTGTGTGTGTGTGTGTGTGTGTGTGTGTGTGTGTCCGCACAAGCGTGCACGTGTGTGTGTGTGTAAGAATCTTTGTTCTTTCTAGATTGTATCTTCCCCTCATTAAAAACAGTCACATAAACTAAAATGTAAATGGAGCATGATTACTTGTTAAAATTTAAGAGTCAGAAATAGAGGGAAAGAGTAAAGGGTTTTTAGCATTGCTGGAGGAATCAGAGTAGACAAGGAAAATAATTTTTAAAAAGTAAAAGAGTAGTTTTCACAAGTTCAAGATCAGCCCAGGCAACTTGGTGAGACCTCATCTCTACAGCAAATCAATAATTAGCCAGGGGTGCTAGCGTGCACCTATAGTTCCAGCTACTTAGAAGGCTGAGGTGAGGCAGAAGGATCACCAGAGCCCAGCAGGTTGAGACTGGGGTGGCCATGAATATGCCACTGCACTCCAGCCTGGGTGAAGGAGTGAGACTCCAACTCAAAAAAAGAATAGTTTTGCCTAATAACCTTGAGAAGGAAGAAGCGTGAGTTCTGTGAGTCCTTGGAGCAGCAAGAAGCTGAGTACCACTCCAGATAACACCAAAGAAGTTGGCATATCTCAAAGAAGACAGCAGAATTATGTTAAATTCTAACTACCTCAAAGATCTCTGCACTCCATACTTGCCCTAAAGTGTTCAGTCAGTGGATTTCAAAACCCATCACAGGTTTACATAATGAAGATGTCTTTCATGATCATCGTCAGCAAAAATTCACAGATTCTGATGTTACCCTTAGAGAGTAAAAGCTACATCTGTTGAGATGTAAACCCTAATACATTTATGAGTGGAATTTCCTATTAGCTCATTAAGTGATGATTTAACTTCAGCACTTATTTGATATAAAATAAATATTAAACATATATTTCTTATGTATCTCAGTTGTTTATAAGCCTAATTCATGCCTATTAAAGTGAGTAAGAGCCGGGCTCGGTGGCTCAGCCTGTAATTCCGTGCCTTTGGGAGGCTGAGGTGAGCGAATTGCCTGAGCCCGTGGGTTCGAGACCCGCCTGGGCAGCAAGACCTCATCTCTACAATAAATCAAAAAATCAGCCGGGCGTGGTAGCACATGCCTGTATTCCAGCTACTCAGA
>NW_007248120.1:40349-54130 GCF_000164805.1 Carlito syrichta
CAGTCTCACTCTGTCACCCAGACTGGAGTGCAGTGGCCGCTTCCGGCCACCACAGCCTCGACCTGCTGGGCTCCGGCAATCCTTCCGCCTCAGCCTTCCAAGTAGCCGGAATTACAGGCGCGCGCTACCACGCCCAGCTGATTTTTTGATTTATTGTAGAGATGAGGTCTCGCTGCCCAGGCGGGTCTCGAACCCGCAGGCTCAGGCAATCCACTCACCTCTGCCTCCCAAAGGTGCGGGATTACAGGCTGAGCCACCGAACCCGGCCAGTATATATATATTTTTAAGAGATTCTTTATTCCTCCAATGTATGTTCTTGGCAACTTTGTCAAAAAATGAATGAACTGTAAAAGCATGGATTTATTTATAGGTTCTCTATTCTGTTCCATTTGTCTTTGTGTCTATTTTTATACCACCACATGTTATTTTGGTTACCATAGCTCTGCAGTGTAATTAAGTCAAGTAATGGGATGCCTTCCACATTGTTCTTTTTGCTCAAGATGGTTTTGGTTATTCTTGATCTTTTGTGGTTCCACATACATTTTAGAAGTTTTTTTCTAGTCCTATAAAAATGTGGTTGGTATTTTGATAGGGATTGCAATGAATTTGTAGATCACTTTGAGTAGTATAAACACTAACAATATTGATTTTACTAATCCATGAACATAGAATATCTTTCCATGTTTCATCCTCTTCTACTCCTGTTATCAGTGTTTAATCGTTTTTTGTTTGTTTTTTTTGTTTGATTGGGGTTTTTTTTAGTTGGAGTCTTACTCCTCTGTCCAGACTGAAGTGCAGTGACACGCTCACAGTCACTTCAGGGTCAACCTGCTAGGATCCAATGATCCTTCTGCCTCAACCTTCCAAGTAGTGGGAACTGCAACATGCACTACCATGCTCAACTAATTCTTTTTCTTTTTTAATTGTAGAGACGTGTTCTCACCAAGTTGCTCGAACTAGTCTTGAACCCACAGTCTCAGGCAATTCATTTGCCTCAGCCTCCCAAAGTCTAGGATTGCAGGCTGAGCCATCAAGCCCAAGCTAATAGTTTTGATTGTAGAGATCTTTCCTTCACTTTGATAAATGGTGTGATAAAAACGGGATGTCCACACGCAGAAGAATGAAACTAGACCCCTATCTCTCTATGTAAACAAAAATCAAATCAAAATGAGTTGAAAATTTAAATGTAAAACTTGAAATTATAAAACTATTAAAAGAAAACATTAGGGAAGTGCTCCAGGACACTGATCTGGGCAAAGATTGCTTGAGTAAGACGTCAAAAACACAGGCAACCAAGGAAAAAAATAAACAAATGGTATCACGTCAAGCTACAAAGTTTCTACATAGAAAAGGAAACAATTAACAAAGCAAAGAGACAACTCACAGAATGGTAAAAAAAATTTCCAAATTATCCATCCAATAAGAGATTATTAATCAAAGTATTTAAGGATCACAAATAACTCAACAGCTAAAATAATTATATTTTTAAAAATTATGTTTAAAAATAGACAGAAGATCTGAATGGACATTTTTCAAAAGAAGACATGCAAATGGCCAACAGATATATGAAAAAATTTCCAACATCACTAATCATCAGAAAAATGCAAATCAAAACTACAATGAGATACTTTTTCATCCCAGTTAAAATCTTTTATAAAAAGTGATGGATACTGGTAAGGATGCAGAGAAAAAGGACTACTCCAACACTGTTGACAGGAATGTAAACTAGTATAGTCACTATGGGAAAAAGTATGGGAATTCCCCAAAGAAACTAAAAACAAAACTACCATATGCTCCAGCAATTCAATTGCTGGACCATATCCAAAGGAAAGGAACTCAGTATATCAAAGAGATATCTGCACTCTCCTGTTTACTGCAGTCCTATTTACAACAGCCAAGGTATGTAATCAACTTAAGTATACCACCACAGATGAATGGATAAAGAAAATGTAGTACATATACATAGCAGAATATTATTTGACTGTAAAAAAGAGTGTAAAATCCTGTTATTTTCAATAATGTGAATGGAATTGAAGGACAATATATTAAGCATGATAGGCCAAGCCACAGAAGGACAAATATCACATCTTCCCACTCATATGTGAGAACTAAAAAATTGATCTTATGGAAATAGAAAGTTGAATGATGGTTATCAGAGGCTAGAAAGGGTATTGGGAGAGGAGGATAAAGAAGTACTTGTTAATGGGTACAAGAATGCAGCTAGATAGAAGGAATAAGATCTAGTGTTCAGTAGCACAATAGGGCAACTATAGTTAAAAATATTATTGTATATTTCAAAATAACTGCAAGAGTGAAATCGGAATGATCTTAACACAAAGATATAATAGATATTTGAGGTGATGGATAGCCCAATTACCCTGATTTGATCATTACACATAGTACGTTTGTATCAAAATAGCACGTGTAACCTATAAATATGTATAACTTTTATAAATCCATAAAAAATTAAAACAAAGTATATATTCTACTAAGGATGGGAATTACTCGAATTATTTAGAAATTGAGTGATTATAATAGGTATAATGAAATCTAGAGACGGTCAGGACCTCCTGTACTTACATCCTCAATCAGTACCATAAAATTGTCCTAGAAGAATGCAGAGGTGAATTTTCAGACAAATAAATGGTTTAGTACAGACTATGGCTCTGACTCCAACCTTTTAGGTCTTCTTCTAGGTGGGTGTGAATCATGACACTTACATGCAGTTTCAGCACTGCCCTCATGACATTAGAGTTGTGGATTCACAATCCAAATTCACCACTGCACTGTGCTTTCCAGGATATCCAGTACCATTTCTTACACATGATTGTTTCCCTAGTACTTAGCATAACCATTCAGTATATGTCTGTAGCTCTTCCTAACCTTTCTACCACTAACCAATTGTTCGTCTTTGGGCAGAGCATTCGAGTAGTCGTATCTAAACTAACTTGTGTAAAGAAGGCTTTAAGGGAGTCACATTGAAGGCCATTACGAAGTTATTTTTGCTGATATCTTTTGATAATTTGAAGATCACCATAATCTCTTTTAAATTACATTTCTGCCATGTTCTCATAAGTCAACTTGCTAGATCATGTTTGCCTTGAAGGGCCTTAAATCTTACAAAAACATGGTAATGATGGAACTGACATCTCTATGGCGTTGTACCTTAAGCAACATATCCTCTGGGGCAGGAGGGAATGGCCTTAAAACTAAGTCAGTCTGACCTCAAAAGGGATATAAGATTAATTGAAGTTGTCTTTTTGGTTAAAGCTGTTTGATTTTCATTCACATTTAGTAGACTTAAAAGCCAAGGTCTGATTCTATTTTGAGTTAAGTCATCTTATCTGTACCTTGGAGTGACTTTTTACCTCTATCTTTGAAGAGGGAGCATAACCCTGGCTCTGGAGAGTACAGAAGATGCCCTCTGTCCTAAGAATGTTCTAAGGATATCAAAAGTGCAGGAAGTTGCAGCTCAGTCAAATAAAAGGGAAAGAAGAAAGGAGTGAGTTCCATCAAGGTATATCCGGGGAAATTTCAGGGCCTGGAAGATATATTCCTGTGTTGTCTATGTGATGTTTTCTTTCTTTTGTTTTTTATTTTAAGTAATTTTTCATCCCTCACCGCCTTCCACCTTCCCACTCTTCTGAGTCTCTAGTGTCAATTATTCCACTCTCTATGTCTTCTTTGATGAAGCATCTAACTCGAAAGTATGTTTTGGAAAAGGAAAGATAGACACTCTGTTCTTTGAAATAAAAACTCAGTGTAGAAGAGAGGAAAATGAAGATAATGGCAAATAGAAATTTCTGGTTCTATTTACCATTATCATAACCACTTTACCTCAGCTACAGTAATGTTTTTCCTATTGCTTTATTAAAAGAACATTCATAACCAAGAGGTCACAGTTTATTGCAATATTTATTGTGTGAATTACTATGCAATTCATATTTACACATGATGAGCTAAACCTTTTATGTTTTGCATCATTCTATTTTATTTATATTCTTGGCATATAACTGGGAAAAAAGTGTGTAAAACTTTAGACAATGCTAGGAGTGATATGAGCTTTAAATAAATATTCCCTTACTTTGTCTGATATTTACTTCTACACTCATTGAAAATTCTTCCTTGAGAAGAACAATGTATGATATACTAGCAATAAAAATAATAAAAATTTATTACAGTATTTTTACTACTGTATATCTTGAGTACAGATAACAGTAACTTGCAATTTTTTTTACCATTTGTAAGCTGTTAATATTAAATTTTCTATTTAACATTGAAGTTTGCATTATTGCTGTGATTGACTTTTGAAAGAAATTTGAAATTCTAGTTTACAGATGATAGTTTTACAGACCAACATTTTGTTTCTTATTGTAGTGGTTGCTAGTGAATACAAATATCAAATAAAAGATATGTGATAACATGGCCTTAAGTGGATTTCATCTCTAATGGAGTACAATAATCTTGCCTACTTTTTGTTGTTGCAAATGAAGACAAATTATGATTTAGAGTTTCAAAGAACCATAATTCTGAGCTTGCATTGGTTAATAATCTCAAATGGTAATAAAATATTTCATTTTTTAGAATCCATTTTCCCAGAGGCATTTCATCATTATGTTGAATTTTAATTCAACACCATGGCAAAATATCCAACAAATATAGTGATTATAAGAAAAAAATCACTCAAGCAATATAACAACATTCTCCAGACATTTTCTGCTTTGTAGTTGAGATTCTAAAGTTACTACTTTTTTAAGTTATGAAGTTCTCAGGTGGAAATCAGGAGAGGTTAGAGAACTATATGATGTCTTTGAGTTAAGATGATACAGTATGCATGTAATGTAAGATGATGCTATCCTTTTTGCTCTTAAATAAAATGACTATGCATATTATTTCCATGTGTATTGCTGTATAAATAAGCAAACAAAAATAATTCCAAATAATTTCTAAGTATTAAAATTTAAAATCTCATACATGCTTCCCAGGAACTGGACATTTAAAACTAAGGACAAGGAAATGCTTAGAGTTCAGTAACTCTAGCAATTCTCCTATGTTCCATGAATTCCAACAAGAAAGCATGAGACTAAAAAATAGAAAGAGTAATAAAATCAAATAACTTAATTTGGAGTTTGATACCTCTCAAAAGTTAGCAAAGATTTAGGATTACATTAAAACTGTTGCAGAACAACATTCAAAAGTCATTTTGCAAAAAAAAAAAAAATACTATTCTTTACTGCATCTTTAATATAAGTTGGACATTGTGCTGCATGCTAAGTATGATACCTCATTAGCTATAGCACTGATTTTCTGAGGTCTGTGTATATACCCTTATTTTTAAATGGACGAGAAAACAGGTTTATGGACATAAAGACGTTTTTTGATGCATGTACAGCCAGTAAGTAGGAATGTTGGGATCTAATGCCAGTCTGTATGACCCCAATGCCTATGCTCTTTAGCAAAAAGAAAAATGAGACTACGCTTTACCATACGGGAAAATTGATACCTTACACAATACTCCTAGACTCAGTTGACCATGTATAGCAGACTCATAAGGCAGTTCCTCTACCACCACAGGGTTGGGGTAGAATACGCTACATGCCCCCTCTCACCATGAGGTCCCTAACCCACCCAGGTGCCTTCTTTTCCTTAGAACCATTAGACATGGCTTCAGTTGATATCTGAGCTCAGATAAATTATTTTCCTTTTTTTCTTGAGACATAAAAGCAGACAACTATAGACTGGCCAGGGATTTAGGAAAAAATATATATCCCAGGATTATAAAAAATGATCAGATGGCTAATAGTGATTAGAAAAATAGAAGCACACTTTTCAGTTGTAATGCCTAGAGAAGTTCATTAGGATTCTTAGAGTTCTTAGCAGATCCTGAATTGTTCTGGCTAAGAATTTTGGCAAAAACTAACATCAGCTTAAGTGATGCCAATAAAAATAAAACCAAATGATTCAAATACTTGTACCCTGATTTTTATTTCTGTCGGTCTTTAAAATTATATGTCCTGTGTAAATGTTAATTAGAAAATTGATCCTTTCGTGGTAGCACACACCCGTAGTTCCAGCTACTTGGAAGCCTGAGGCAGAAGGATCGCAGGATCCCAGCAGGTCAAGGCTGCAGTGGCTGGGAGCGGCCACTGCACTCTAGTCTGGATGACAGAGTGAGACTCCAACTCAAAAAAAAAAAAAGAAAGAAAAGAAAATTGACCCTTTCTATGATATTTTTGTCTTTTTTGTCCTGTAACTCTGACTTGATCTTAGTAATCTGGAATCTTCTGCTAAGGTTAGGACTTTGGTGATTTTTGCCTTTCCAATTCCTTTAGGTGTGACACTGGCCTGTCTCCTTGTGATCGTTCTGTTTTCTTGATTTGTGGATTCTGTGAAATGAATTTTTCCTTTACCACTGTTTTCATGGCATCCCAGAGATTCTGATAAGATGTGTCTTTGTGTTCATTTGTTTCCAGGAATCTTTTTATTTCTGTATGGGCTTCTATGTTGGCCCAGAAGTCGTTCACGAGCATGTTATTTAGAGCCCATGTCTTTGTGTGTTTTGGAGGAATCCTGTTGGTGGCAATACTTATTTTATCCCACTGTAGTCTGAGATGATGCATTGTATTATTTGATCTTTTGAAATTTGCTCATGCTTGATTTATGCCAGAGAATGTGATTGATCCTGGAGTATGTTTCATGTACTGATGAGTAGAAAGTGTACTTTGGAGTTGTTAGATGAAGTGTTCTGTAGATGTCTGTTAAGTTCCATTTGATTGAGTGTGGATTTTAGGTTTCAGATCTCCTTGTTGGTTTTTCTCCTCAATGATCTATCTAAAGCTGTTAGTGGTGTATTTAGGTCTCTTACTATGATTGTGTGAGAGTCAATGTCTTTTTTTTTTTTTTTTAGTTTGCTTAGTAGTTGTCTTATAAAACCTGATTCTCCTGTGTTGAGTTCACCTAACTCCAGTAAGGATGGCCTTCAGCAATAAATTATAAAACAACAGATGCTGGAGAGGGTATGGAGAAAAGGGAATGCTTCTACCCTGGTAGGAGTTCAGGCTAGTTCAACCTCTATGAAAAGCAGTGTGGTGATTCCTAAAATAACTGAAAATTGACATAACATACAATCCAGCAATACCTCCCCTGGGAATATACCCAGAGGAATGTAAACTGTTTTTTCAAAAGACACCTGCACAAGTATGTTTATAGCTGCATTATTCACAACAGCAAAAACATAGAACCAATACTACTGTCCATCAAAAGTGAACTGGATAAAGAAAACATGGTGCATATACATGATGGAGTATTACACAGCCATAAAGAAGAACAAAAACATGGAATTTGTGACCAATTAGATGGAGTTGGTAACCATCATACTTAGTAATCTATCACAGAAACAAAGAACTGAATACCTAATGTTCTTGTCAATAAGTAGGACCTGAAAATTAATCGCATTGGCACAAAGGAGGAATCGGCAGTTGCTGGGCACTGCCAGGGGAGGAGGGCACCTGGCATCACAAAAGGTACCCAGTACTAAACCAGGGGAAGTGAGGGCCAGTTGGAAGTCCAAACTTTACCTGCATGCAGCCTGCTTGTGCAGCTAATCCTGACCTGTACCCCACATATTTATAATAAAATGAAATAAAAATTTTTTAAATGGATGATAGGGGCTTTATGAAAGAATTTTGTAATTATGGAACAAATATAACTGAAGAAAAAGAACAATTTATTTTAATCTTTTGAGAGAAAGAGAGGAGGAGCCAGGTGATGAATAAGGGAATACTGTGAGAAAGTAGGCTGCATTTTAAGCAAAATGTTTAGCAAAGGCTCCTAAGGAGATGACACTGACCAGAAGCCTGAAAATAGTCACAGAGCTAACCAGGAGACTATATGAAAAAAGGCTGATGCAAGTAGAATAGTTGTATTTCTTTCCTGACCTCTGCGAGAGCATCACCTCTATCCTGTTATGCCAAAATTCAAACCCTAAGTTCCCAATATTTTTCCTAATTTCCAAGCAGTTCCCCAGTTCTTTACAGCTAAGACTGAAAGAGTCAAGAATGTTACAGAGTCTCTTTTACATAAATATATGTCAACTCTTATCTCTTCAAATAGAATTATTGAATTTTATTTTTTGCAGGTGTGTATGTCTTTGGTAGGAAATTGACATTATCAATCTCTGTTGTTTCTTCCTGCCTTGGGTCCTCTGCCATAGCCCCAAATGACCAAGACCCACACAACTTGATGTTCCCTTATGTGTTCTGAACAGGAGCCTAATTGTATAAGAAAGTCCCTAAATGGCTCAGATGGAAGTTAACTTCTACACCAATGCAGGGGAAATCACCAATTAGGAACTGATTTTAGATATTTAAATTCTTTTTTAAACTCTCTATATATTTTTAATGAGGCACAACTAAATAGGTTAAAATGCTTATATCTTAAGTATACATTTTGAAGAATTTCAGCAACTATGAATCCAACCAAATGTATTGCACCAATTAAAATATAAAATATTCCCATAATCCTAGAGAGTTCTCTCATGCCTCTTTCTAGAACATTCCATTCTTCCCACAGAGACATCCACTTTTGTATTATTTACTCCACTAGATTGATTTTGCTTTTCTTAAATATTATAGAAATAAAATTGGACAATATGATTCTTTGTGTCTGACTTCTTCCATTCCCTGCATTTGTTTTGAGATTTTTTTTAAATTTTAAATAGTATTCTGTTGTATCGATAGATCATTATCTACTCAATTTCATGATGATGGTAGTTGATTTTGACAGTTTCCTTTGTGTGTGTGTGGCCTTCATTTCTCCTAGTTGAAATAAACAAATTTTTTAAACATTTTGTTCACATTGTTTAGATAAATATCTTAGAGCAAAATTGCAAGCGCATAAGCTATGGTTAACTTAGTAAGAGCCATAGTGTTTTTCCTCAATGGGTTTTCTAACTCCCACCAGAAATGTTTATGATGCAATTGTCCTTACGTCTGCTCCACCAATTGCTACTGCTGGTCTTGACAATTTTAACCATTCGAGTAAGATATGGCGGCAACTATTTGTGGTTTTAATTTGTATTTCTCTAATGATAAATGGTGTTGAGAATGTTTTCAGGTGCCATTTTTCCATTAGTATTTTTTTTCTTAGATTCAGGGGGCCCACATGCATGTTCATTACATGGACATATTGTGTAGTGGTGGGGATTGTGTCTCAAGTGGCCCATTCCCCAGATAGTGAACATTGTACCCCTTGGGTAATTTCTGAATCCTAACCCCACATCCCCCTCCCTCCTTTTAGGTGTCCCTGGTGTCTATCATTTCCACATTTGTGACCATTTAGCTCCCACATATACATGAGAACATACAGTGTTTGGTTTTCTGTCTCTGAATCAGTTCACTTAGGATGATGATTACCAGCTCCATCCATGCTGCTAAAAAGGACTTGATTTCATTCTTTTTATGGCTGTGTAGTATGCCATGGTGTATATATACCACATTTTCTTTATCTAGTATATATTTTTTGTGTCTATTCAGTCTTTCATCCATTTTAAATTACCTCTTAACTATTGACTTGTTTAAAATAAGGTTTTGTCAGATGTATGCAAAAATATATTTCTCCATGTCTATCCATAGCTTTTCTTTTATTTCTGAAGAGTACTTATTGAAGACAAATAATTCTTAACATTGAAGCCCAACTTATCAAATTTTTGTGCATGTAGTGCTTTTTGCTTTATAAGAAATCTTTGTCTACTTTAAAGAAAAATGTTTCTTCTAGGAATTATTTAGTTTTAGCTTTTACACTTCAATCCAATTTGAGTTAATTGTTCTATATAGTGTAGTATAAAGGTCAGTGTGTTTTCCCCTAGAAACCATACAGTTTAACTTTTAAATTTGTCTGCAATTTAATTCAAATTAATTTTTGTTTTTTGAAACGGAGTCTCACTCTGTCACACAGGTTGGAGTGCGGTGGAATGCTCACAACCACCACAACCTCGACCTGCTGGGCTCAGGTGATCCTTCTGCCTCAGTCTTCCAAGTAGCTGGGAACTACAGGCACAAGCCACTTTCCCCGACTAATTTTTAAATTTATTGTAGAGACAAGGTCTCGCCATGTTCCCCAGTCTGGTCTCGAAACCGTGAGCTCAGACAATCCTCTAGCTTCAGCCTCCCAAAGCGCTGGGATTACAGGCATGAGCCACTGCACCCAGCCCAAATAAGTTTTGATATGGTGGAAAATATCAGTCAATTTTCACACTTAATTTTACCATTTGTATATTTAATTATTCCAACATTGTTGATAAAGACTTTTGATAATACAGATGCAAAAAAGAGAAAACAAAATAACTGAGCTTTCTTGGCTAAGTAAATTCCTGAGAACCACTTTTGAGTTATGTCTAGTTGTGTAGTCTGTTAAGAATTTTGATGTCATTAAATGTGTCCTACAAACTTTGTTGGAGATTTTCTTTTCTTATAATTAAAAACTCTCCAATATAAATATAATCTTCATTGTGTGCTCTTTATGCAACTTACTTATCTACAACAAACATTTTGAATGTTAAAGAATTTTTAAGATTTTACAGAAGCTCAATTTTTATGCTTAAGATTGTTGCTTAGTGTCATTATCTACTCTGATTTTTCATTATCAGTCATCATAGATCTTGTAACTATAACTTTATCCCTCAGTCCTTCCTCTTATCACTTAAAATGTTTCACAGTCCCTGTCTCCTCCATTTCCTATCTTCATTTTGTGTATTTAGAAATAGATCCAATTAACCAACTGTGCTGCCAATTGAAACTGAAAACTGGGCTGGATAAAAAAAAAAAATGTGGTACATATACACTATGGAATATTATACAGACATAAAGAACAAAATTATGGACTTTGCAGCAACTTGGATGGATTTAGAGTCTATAATGCTCAGTGATTTATCACAGAAACAAAGAACTGAGTACCACGTATTCTCACTCATAAGCGGACCCTGAATATTTAACATAATACTATAAGAAAGGTATTGGCAGTAGACAGAAACTGCCAGATGCAGGAGGGGGGCACATAATGTTAATAAGGATACCTGACAGCAAATCAGGCAATGTGGCGACCAAAGAGAGGCCCAAACTTTACCTGTACAATGATCACTTGTATATCTAATCCTGAATTGTACCCCACACCTTTAAAATAAAATAAATTTTAAAATAAGAAGTATATTCAATCAATTGGTGTATATTCGGTATTAAATATGTGCTAGGTACTGGCATTTAAATAACTTGAGATTTTGTGTAGACTAGAAAAGATAAAGTATTGAAGGTAAGACCTAATATCTAAGAAGGCTCAACTAATCTATACTTATGATACATGACTAAAAATACATATATAAATAAGTATATGTAGTAATTCCTATAAATAAAAAATATATATGCATAAAAAACACAAACACCAAAATAACAAGGAAACACATAGATATACACACATATATGTACACACACACAAACACACAACACATATGCCTTTACATTTATTCTGGAGACCCTTGGGCATTTTGCTACCTTGTGGTAGTAAAGGGAATCAGAGCAGATGTTGGGTCTTATACATATACACACATATAATTTCAAATTTTTCAAATTTTCAAAATAATCACTTATGTTTTCAGTCTCTAAGTGATGACCCTTCATCATGCCCATAATAAACAGTAAGTTTGAAGACAAATAAGGTCTTCAACAGTCATCTTTTTTTCAGTGAAGGACTGTTGTGATTGAGAGTGATTAAAGCAGAATGGGTCTTTGAGAAAATAAATTTGAGACAATGCTAAAAGGTGATGTTCTAGAATTAAAAGTAGAACAATCTTCTATAACAAAATATTTGTTAGTCATAATAATGATAATAAACATGTCAGCTACAGTGGCTGCTGTATATACAGCCATATCCACAGTTATAGAAAAAGCCATATCCACAGCTCCCACACACATTTTTTTAACTTTATTTTATTATAAAGATGTGAGGTACAAGTCAGGAGATTACATAAGTAATCTACCTGCAGGTGAAGTTTGGCCAATGGCCCTCACTTCCCCTGGTTTAGAACCAGGTACATTTTGTGATGTCAGATGCCCCCCACTCTGGCAGTGCCCAGTAACTGCCCATCTCTCCTTTGTACTAATGTGATTAATGTTCAGGTCCCACTTATTGATGAGAACATTTGGTGTTCAGTTCTTTGTTTCTGTGATAGATCACTAAGTATGATTGTCTCCAGCTCTAACCAATTTGCTCAATTTGCTGTGAAATCCATGATTTTGCCCTTCTTTATGGCTGCATAATATTGCATCATGTATATGTATCACATTGTCTTTACCCAGTCTACTTCTGATAGGCAGTAGGATTGGTTCCATGTTTTTTGCTATTGTGAATAGTGTGGCAACAAACACGTGAGATGCAAATCAAATTACATAAAGAAACCATCTAAATCCAGTAAAGATGGTCATGATTAATAAATCGAAAAACAATAGATGCTGCCATGAGTGTGAAGAAAAGAAGACACTTCTGCACTGTTGGTGAAAGTATAAACTAGCTCAGTCTTTATGGAAAACAGTGTGGCAATTTCTAAAGGAACTAGAAATTGACCTTCCATACAATCCAGCAGTCCCCCTTCTGGGAATATAACCAGAGGAACACAAATTGTTCTACAAAAAAGACACCTGCATTTTTTTGTAATGCATTTTGAAATTCATGATTTCAGTAGATGAGAATTCATTCAGGTAATAAAAACAATTTCTGGAGTTTAAGAATTATGCATAGCCTTAGGCTCTTTCTGTATAATTAAAAGTCTGAAAAGTGCATATCATTCATATTTTGCCTTCTCATTATCACAAAAGTTTATATTTTTAAAAAGTGCTGTTTTATGTTATGGAATAAGAAAACTTCTCATTTTATAGACCTTAGTTTAATTCTGCCAAATTAATCATAAACTGTAAGAAGTAACTTGTGTACTCTTATCTTGTAACGTGTGTTCCCAGTGAGTTCCAAATATACACTCCACAAGTATTGTGATGCTAAATCTTGTCTTTCTCTTCACTAACCTATAATTATATCTTGTATGAAAGCCTCAGCTGTGTTAAATTTATTGATATATCTTCTAAACCAGTAGTTGGCTGTTTGCCTCTTTATTATTCATTTTCTATGCCCAGTTAATTCAAAACCAATTTATTTTCAAAATAATTAGAGTCGGATCATCAGTCTTCAATGTGAAGTCCTCACACATTGATGCCCTCTACCATTTCTCTCCCTCTTCTTCAAATCAGCATTCCTTAGCAACAGCACATTTTCAAGATAATTCTCCCTCAATGGTCATGAAAAGATTGGTTCCAGATCCCATAACGGATATCAAAATCTGCGGATGCTCAAGTCCCTTACAATATTTACCATTCCTTAGTATGGCTTTTACTTCAATTCTATTCCCCGCATATTCAAAAGGCTTTTATATCATTTATAATTTTCAGATTCTATGATTCATTCATTGTCATGAACATATCTTTAGGCTGGAATATATAAACTCATACCTTTCCTCAACCAACTCATCTGTGACAAAGCCTCCAACAACAATCACTGGGGAGAGGAGAACCTATTCAGTAAATGGTGCTGGGAAAACTGCCTGACCACATACAGAAGATTGAAACAGGACCCCTCCCTATCACTGTACACAAAAACCAACTCTAAATGGATCAAAGACTTAAACATAAAACCTCAAACTATAAGAATCTTAGAAAACACAGGAGACACCCTTATGGAAATTG
>NW_007248120.1:54150-67656 GCF_000164805.1 Carlito syrichta
ACCATCAAGAGAGCAGGGAGACAGCCCACAGAATGGGAAAAAATATTTGCCAACTGTATACCTAGACAAAGGCCTAACATCTAGGATCTACAAGAAACTCAAATGCACCAAAAGGAAAAAAACAAACAGTCCCTTTTAAAAGTGGGCAAAAGACATGAATAGACACTTCTCAAAAGAAGGTATACGGGCAGCCACAGACACATGAAAAAGTGCTCAGCCACACTCATCATCAGAGAAATGCAAACCAAAACCACATTGAGATACCATGTAACCCCTGTAAGAATGGCCATCATTAATAAAACAAACAATAACAGATGCTGGCAAGGATGTGGAGGAAGAGGAACACTTCTACACTGCTGGTAGGAATGTAAACTAGTACAGCCTCTTTGGAAGACAATGTGGCAATTTCTGAAAGAACTATAAATTGATCTTCCATATGACCCAGCAATTCCCCTATTGGGAATATACCCGGAGGAACTCAGAGGTATCATTAGTATATACAAACATATTCTTCATATGCGGTCATGTGTCACTTAACAATGGGGTTACATTTTGAGAAATATATCATCAGTTAATTTTATCATCGTGTAAATACTGTAGGGTATACTTACACAAACCTAGATGGTATTACCTACTACACACCTAAGCTATATGAAAAAAATCTATCGTTCCTAGGCTACAAACCTGTACAGCACGTTACTGTACTGACTATTATAGGCAAATGCCACAAATGGTATTTGTGTATCTAAACATAGAAAAGTTCTCCCTATGACTTCACATCGTCCTCCCTCTATGAATGTTTGTTTCAGTGTCTAAATTGGCCCTTTTATAAGGACACAGTCATATTGAATTAGGACTAACCTTAATGACATCATCATAGCTTGATCATCTACAGAGACCCTATGTCCAAATAAGGTCAGTAAAAATACAGTATATAATCTTATGTGATCACAGTTGTATATATGTGCATCATTAACCAAAACATTTTGTTATGCAGTGCATGACTGTACGTAAGCCACATTGAGTGTTAATGTAACATGCTCTGAGGGAACAGAATTAAGTTGTTTAGTTAGTATATTTATAGCCAGTAACTATAAAGGCCACGTTGGCATATTTCATGCATTTCATTCTAAGAAACACATGGAAAAAATGATCTCATTTGTGACTCCTTGACATTCTCTCATAGCATTTGTAATGGGACAGCCATACTCAGGCCACCTCTTAGCCCGGAATCACAGGCTCATGACACCTGTTTGTGTTCTGCAGCTGTCCTTATGAAACATTTTCATGGTATTTACTAATCATTTTACAAAGCCTCATGCTGGGGAATAGTGTCAACTATTTTATAAGGGCCACATCTAGATTACCGCTTTGTATTCTGGTCCAATAAAACTCTTCAATGTATAATGATAGCATGCCATGTTTTGTAATGTGTCTCTTTTGAGGCAAATGGCAAATGCAAATATAAAACTACATGTACTTTAAAAATATAAGTTCTTGATTATATTACCAACCTGCATATACCCTGTGAAAACCATAAAAATCACATTTGCCTCTTTATTCCTGTATGAATCTGTGATTTTAAGGTAAAGGAAAATTAGCATGAACTACTTTTTCAAAAACATAAGTCAGAAAAAATACAAATACACATATACACAACTTTTTTAAAAACTGGAAGCAAAAACAGTAGAATAATTGTAGTAAGTTTCTTTGGTTAGTGTAAATTATGGCTTATTTAATTTCTTTAAATTGCTGATAGTTCATAGTTGTAATACAATAAAGCACTACATTTGTAATCAGAAAAATAAGGACATGAAAATTTTATTTTTTATACCCTAAATCCAATAAAAGTCATATTAATACAAATAACAAACTCTTTTTGCTATTTAGTTATTAACATTTCCCCGATACTTCTTCACCTAAATTTTCATTTCAGAAAATTTTATCAATGGATAAATTAAATAATAGAAAAAATATTTTAACAATATCCAGCACTTTAAACAGGTTGCTGTTTAGTTTTCTAGGGCTGCCAAGATAAATAAGCCACCATAAATTAAGTGGCTTAAAAAGGATGCATTGTTTCACAGTTTTGGAGGACGGAAGTCATAAAATATCAGGATGCCTTTCTTTTTCCAGAGACTCATCCATGTCAGGTCTTTCTGGCGTGAATCTTTCGCTTTCCCTTTCTTCTTCTTGCCAATAAACTTTGTTTTAAAACTTAAAGAAAATAAAGAAAGAAAGATATAAGTAAGTCAGTTCCATCTGAGAACTTAAGAGAGACCGTTTCAGGCCTTTACTAGCTTCTGGTACCCTCAACTGTTTCTTACCTGATTCTCCCTGTGACTTCACATCATCTTGCCTCAGTGAATGTTTTTGTGTCTAAACTGGCCCTTTTATAAGGACACAGTCATATTGAATTAGGACTCACCTTAATGACAGCATCTTAGCTTGATCATCTACAGAGACCCTATGTCCAAATAAGGTCATATCCTAACCCCAGTACTTCTGAGGTTAGGACTTCAGCATCTTTCTGGGAAACACAAATTCATAATGTTGAATAATCTTTGATGCCTGGAAAAGCAGGCATTTTTGTGTTAACAGTAAAAAGAAAAAGAAAAAAGTCAACATTTATTCACTGTACTAAGGAAGATGTCTCATCTATTGTGCTATCATGAAAGAAATTATATTAATTAAAACCCCTCCAACATAATCTTTATTGTGTGTTGTTTGTGCAGTCTGCTTGTCTGCAACAAACATCTTGAACGATGAAGAATTTTTAAGATTTTGCAGCGGCTCAACTTTTGTACTTAAAACCATTGCTTAGTGTCATTATATATCATGATTTCTCATTGTCAGTCACCATATACCTTGTAACTACAACTTGATCTCTGAGACAGTCTTCCCTCTTCACTGCCTCTATCTCTTTCTCCTCTTTCTTTAGTTGATCATAATTTACCCTTCCACATAAATATGAGACCATTCCACTTCTTTATTGTGGTTTTTAATTACAATATATTATTTGTAGTATGCTAGGAATTGCTATTTTTCTCAAATTTCATCAGTGAATGTCAGTGAATGATGTAGTTCCCTATTCAGAATTGTCTGAATAAAGTATTTGGTGGACAGTCAGACTAATGCCAGCAGGAAGTCTATCATAACTCTGTTACAAAAGAAGGATGGCTTCCAAATCATGGGTGATCCTGGTGTTACAAGTAAGAAAGAAATGCTGGAAAATGGAGATGGAGTACCTCAGCTCTGGAAGGTTGTGCTTGTTAATCACAGCAGCCCAAAACTGAAGAAAAAACTGTGGGAAACCTAATTCCTGGTTTTATTTGACCACTTTGCTTCTAAACTTTTCCCTACTTAGAACTTGTGCACAATTTTGGTGGGGAGGTAAAATGGTGCTTCCACTGTGGAAAACAACATGGAGTTTTCTCCAAAAAACTAAAAGTAAAACTATCAAATGATAAGTAATCCCACTTCTAGGTAAATATCCAAAAGAATTGAAGTCAGGATCTTAAAGACATATGTCTACACTCCCACATTCACTGTGACACTAAATGGCCAAGATAGAGAAACAACCTAAATGTCCATTGACAGATGAATTAATAAAGAAAATACAATGTATACATGTAGAACAGAATGCTATTCAGCCCTGAAAAAAAGGAAATCCTGAAATTTGGGACAACCTGGATAAACCCGAAGGACTTTATACTAAATGAAATAAGCCAGGCACAGAAGAACAAATACTGCATGAGTCTACTTACAGAAGGTAACAAAAGCATCCAAATTCATAGAAACAAAATAGAATGGTGGTTGCCAGGGGGTGAGGGAGGAGGAGAAAATGGAAAGATGCTGTTCAATGGATATAAAATTTGAGTTATGCAACACGAATAAGTTCTAGAGATCTACTGTACAACATTGTCTCTATAGTTATCAATACTGCAGTGTCCTTAAACATTTGTTATGAGGGTGGATCCCATGTTAAGTGTTCTTACCACAAACAAAATAATAATTAATTAAGAAAAATCCTGGGGGTAGTGGAAGCCTCCTTATCCTTGAAAGGGCTTTGCTGGTCCTTCTTTCTGCCATCTGGCTAAAAGCTGACTTTCAGTTTTGGGCCCTTGCTTGAATTATAGCTGCGGCTACAGTTGGAAGTATCTTTTCTCATTGGTCACATGTTTTAGGGGACATTGGGTCCACAGACATACATAGGCAATAGAACAAGGAAAACACATATGGTGTATAAAGACTCGCCATATCATCTCTCTGGCTCTCACAAGTTTTGTTTAGAGATGAACCCTAGATACACAACCATCATAAACGGAGGAGATAAGTTGTAGTTATATTTTGTTCTGGAAATGCAAATATGGCCAATCTTAAATTAAATCTAAATTACATTTCAGAAAAATTAATTCCTTGCTTATAGTTGCATCCACAGTATATGTTTTACCAGTAGTAAAATACCTAGCTGATTTTCATGACAAAGTAAGATTGACTACAAGTATAATTCCAAAGAAGCCTAGGCTCCTTTTCTAGGGCACTGCTCCCACGGATCAATGTTTCCCAGAGAGAGTGAGCTCAGTTCTGAAGTGTCACAAAAGTTTTCTTCAAAGGCTTGCAGATTTAAAAACTATAGCACTGTAAACCGCTGCTATTTAGAACAGCAGGGAAACTTGCTAGGAGCATTGAATTTGTTAAGTAATACTTATTTGTTCTCATTTTTTATTCATTAAAGACTTATTGGGACCAATCAGAGCTTTATGCGACATAAGATAAACTATTAATGAAATAAGTTTATTTAATTCTAGTCAAAAGCAAAGAAACATTTTAAGAAACTTTTCAATATAATCACTCAGGAATATGGATGATTTCTCAAAGGTTTTTATAAATGTTAAAAATAACTTAGAAACCCCATTTTTATCCTAGTGGAACTTGATAGATTAGGAACCTTAGGGTGAAAACTATTGAGTCAGTCTTCTAAATTAAAAGTTTTATTCTAAAAAATCAATAGACAATAATCACAAATCTTAACATATGCTATAATATCCAAACAGTTTTCTGAAATCAAACATGATTTCAGACATACATATATTTAATTCTCAAGTTAATCATGGTGTGTTTTTATCCATGCAGTAATTATTATTTGTACATACTTATTACATGCAAAGGATAATTTTCTGTACATATAATTTTTACATACCTGAACTGTTCAGATGCCTTCACTGGTTTAGCATCATCCTCTTAGACAAGCAACCTCTATACTTGTATTTTTAGTTCTGTTATTTCTTCTGTAAACACATTTGATTAATTCTTCAACTTCCTCCTCCATATTGATTTCCATCTCAAATAGTCAAGCATCACCTTTATGACCTCTAAGACATTCTTATTTGTCTTTATTCCATCCATCATATTCTTTGTGTAATAGAATGACTTGTATTCTCTCCCCTCACAAAGTAATAGGTTTCAAACTAATATGAAATATGTGATATGCAACATTTGCTTGTGTTTTAATCAATTGTATAATTTAATTTCTATATATAGCATATCCATGCCATTTACCATCTAGCTTGTCTGCTATTGCTCAAAATAATATATTGGTCATACTTAAATCCCTGGGGTTTTTATATATTTTTCCAACTTAATGAGTACGGATCAACAAATAAAAAATTGTATGTGTTTGAGGTATACAGCATGGTGTTTTGGTGTAACTATATTTTATGTAATGATTTTCATAATCAAGATAACTAACATAACTATCACCTCACAGTTACCTTTGAGTGGGGGGGTGAGAACTTTAAGATCTACTCTATCAGCAAATTTCAAGTATACAATACATTTTTATTAACTAGTTACTATGCTGTACTTTACATCTTTAGAACTTATTCATCTAATAACTTAAAGTTTGTACTCACTCATCAACATTTCCCCATTCTCATCTCACACCTCAGCAACTATGATTCTACTCTGTTTCTCTATGTTCAACATTTTTAGACTTCATATATATGTTAAATCTCTTTTTAACTCTCATACTTAAATCTGAAATCCACTATAAAGAGTTAACCCCATGAAGAAAGTTTCAATTTGATGCTCATATTGGTGGTGTTTGCATTCTTTATTCACATTCTCTTAACTATAGCAAGTCTTTCCTGAGATACAGATTTTACGTTGCTTTCAGTTCTTCAGAAGGTTGACTATTTCTCTTTGCAGTTCTTTAGCTGATCTGTCTACTAGAAAGTAAATTTCAAAGGAATTACTTGCTAGAAAGTAATTCCCAAGGCTGTATTTTAAGTCAGAACATCTCAAACATTATATTTTCTTCAAAGTTAGAAAAAATTAACCCGTGGTCTTTGTATAACAACAATAAAGCTCTTTTTTTTTTCCTTCAGAGTCAGGGTCTCACTGTCACCCAGGCTAGAGTGCAGTGGCATGATCACAGCTCACCACAGCCTTGACCTCCTGGACTCAGGCGATCTTTTGCCTCAGCCTCCTGAGTAGCAGAGACTACAGGCATGCTGCAACACCTGGTTAATTTTTTCATTTTTTTTGTAAATATGAAGTCTTTCTATGTTGCCCATTCTGATTGTGAATTCCTGCCCTCAAACCATCCTCCCTTCCTGGCTTATCAAAGTACTGGGATTACAGGTGTAATTTTTATTTTAGTAATA
Source organism: Carlito syrichta (assembly GCF_000164805.1). Lineage (NCBI taxonomy): Eukaryota > Metazoa > Chordata > Mammalia > Primates > Tarsiidae > Carlito > Carlito syrichta. Next base: position 60,819 of record NW_007248120.1, read on the forward strand.
ATGGCTATGTTTTTGTTTCATGTATATTTAAACTATGCCAATATCTTGGCTAGATTGTACAATCCATGCAGCTGCTGAACATCAAGTAGCAAGTCCTTGATAACTGTTTCCCACCTGTATAAATGAATTAGCCAAGTCGATATCAATATTACTAGATAATACTTTCTTTGATGAAACATAATGTGAGTTTCTATCATTATAGAATCAAGAATTGAATATATGTACATGCTACAGTGAAGCACATGTGTGGCAACCACATAGTGAAGTTTTGTATGTTTTTCAAGTCTATTTCTGGATACTTGATCATTACACATACATACACAAACACATAATAATCCATCTCCAAGATGAGCATGAAAGAAAAAATCCTAAAGGCAACTAGAGAGAAAGGACAGACTCCCTACCAGGGAAAACCCATCAGAATTGCAGCAGACTTCTTAGTAAAAATCCTACAAGCCAGAAGAGACTGGTATCCCATTTTTAACATTTTTAAAGAAAAACAATTCCAGTCAATAATTTCTTACTTCACAATGCTAAGCCTCATTATCAAAGGAGGATTAAAATCCTTCTCAGATATCCAGTCCCTAAAAATGAATATGCCATTTCCAAACCAGTCCTCCAGGAGATGCTTATGAAAGTTCTAAACACGGAATTGAAAGAACAGTTCCACCCATCACAAAAACACAGGCAAGCACAGAGTTTATAAACCATGCAAACGAGCCACAAAACTTAAAAAGCAAAGCAGCCTCTTAATAGCAATATGACAGGAACAAATCCCCACGTATCAATAATTAATTAATGCTCTACTCAAAACACATAGAGTGACAAATTGGATAAAGAAGCATGATCCATCCTTCTGCTGCTTTCAGAAAACCCATCACACTGCAAATGACACCCATGGGCTCAAGGTAAAGGACTGGAGAAAGATCTTCCAGGAAAATGGAAAACAAAAAAGAACAGAACTAGCCATTCTTATATCAGACAAAATGGATTTTAAACCAATAAAAGTTAAAAAGGATGCTGAAGGACACTACACAATGATAAAATGCTCCATCACCTAGCAAGGAATATCCATCTTGAATATATATGCACACCACATAGGAGCACCCAGTTATTGCTAATTAAACCAAGAGAGGACACAGACAGACACACAATTATAGCTGGAGACTTTAATACCCTATTAATGCCCTTTAATATCCCACTAACAGATCATCAAGGTAAAAACTAACAAGGAAATCAAGAACTTTAACTCAACACTAAACCATTAGACCTAATAGACATCTACAGAACACTTCACCCAACAACCATAGAATATACATACTTCTCATCGGTACAGGAACATACTCCAAGATCTACTGTCTAGATCAGACACAAACCAAGTGTGAACAAATTTCAAAAGGCTGAAATCATACCAAGCATCTTCTTGGACCACAGTGAAGTAAAAATAAATATCATCATCAACAGGAATTCCCTGAAACACACAAATGCATGAAAATTAAACAACATTTTTATGAATGACTTTTGGGTTAACACAAAAATCAACACAAAATTTTAAAAGATTCTTAGAAACAAATGAAAACAAAGTCACGATTTTTTAATTATGAAGAATTACCTTTTACACTATTTGAATGGACTTCAAAATACTGATGGCAAGTGCTCATGACTACAAACAAGTTAAAACAGTTTAGGCTGAACTAGTTTTTGTTTTGTTTTGTTTTGTTTTGTTTTGTTTTGTTTTGTTTTGTTTTGTTGCTGGCTAGCCAGCTGGCTAGATAGGTAGCCAACAATTTGGCTAGCCAGCTGACTAGCTGGTTAAATCAGCTAGTTAAGTCAGATGTCAATCAGCTGCCTAGCAAGTTAAGTCAGCTTGTTAAGTCACGTGGCAACCAGCAGGCTAGCTAGTTATGTCAGCATATTGAGTCAGTTGGCTATCCAGCTGGTTAGCTAGTTAAAAAGCTAGTTAAGTCAGATGGCTAGCCATCTGTTTAGATAGTTATTTCAGCTAGTTAAGTCAACTGGCCAGCTAGGAAGCTAGCTATATTATTAAGCTAGTTATGGCAGATAGGTATCTAGTTAATTCAGCTAGTTTATTCAGCTGGCTAACTAGATAGCTAGATAGGTAGCTAGCTAGTTAAGTCAGCTGGCTAGCCACCTGGTTAGCTGGTTAAGTCAGCTAGTTAATTCAGCTGACCAGCCAGCTGGCTAACTAGTTAAGTTAGCTAGTTAAGTTAGCTAGTTAAGTCAACTGGGTAGGTAGTTAAGTCATTTAGTTAAATCAGCTGGTAAACCAGCTGCCTAGCAGGTAGCTAGCTAGTTAAGTCAGCTGGCTCTCTAGCTGGCAAGCAAGTTAAGTCACATAGTTAAGTCAGCTCGCTGGCCAACAGTTTAGCTAGGTAGTGAGGTAGTTAAGTCAGCTGGCAAGGCAGCGGGAAATGTAGTTAGGTAGCTAATTAAGTCAGCTGGCTAGCCATCAGTCAATCTAGTTATGTCAGCTAGTTAAGTCAGCTGGCTATAATACCTGTCTAGCCAGGTAGCTAGCTAGTTAAGTCTGTTGGTTAGCCAGTTAGCTACTTCATTAAGTCAGCTAGTTAAGTGATCTGACTAGGCTACTGGCTAGCAAGTTAGCTAGGCAAAAAATCACCTGGCTAGACAGCTGACCAGCTAGTTAAGCCAGCTAGTTTAGTCAACTGGCTAATCAGCTGGCTAGCTAGTTAAGTCAGCTTGTTAAGTCAGTTGTCTAGCCAGCTGGCTATCTAGTTAAAAAAGCTTGCTACAATGGATGTGTAGCCATCTGACTCGCTAGTTATTTCAGCTAGTTAAGTCATCTGGGTAGCTGGGCAGCTAGCTATTTAAGTCAGCTTGATAAGTCAGCTAGCTAGCTACTTAAGTCAGCTAGATAAGTCAGCTTGCTATATGATAGCTAGCTAGGTAGCTAGCAAGTTGAATCAGCTAGTTAAGGAAGCTGGCTTTCTAGGTAGCTAGCTAGTTAAGTCAGCTATTTAAGTCAGCTGTGTAGCTAGTAAAGTCTGTTAGTTAAGTCAGTTGGAGAGCCAGCTGCCATGCAGGATAGCTAGCTTTTTTTTTCTTTTTTATTAGTCAGTATTTTTTATTATGGTTTTGTGGGGTACAGTTAAGGGTTAGGTGTACAATTACGTTTCATTCAGGCACCCTGTTGATAAGAGGTGTTTTCCCATTCCCAGACAGATATTTTCTACTGTTAATACCATCCACCTCCCCCCCATAGTTTCCCAGTACCATCAGTCATTTTCTTATAGTATTGCATTGGATATTCAAGGTCCATTATATGAGTGAGAACATGTGATATTCAGATCTTTCTTTCTGTGAAAGGTCACTCAGTATTATAGACTCTTGTTCCATCCAGGTTGCTGCGAAATTCATGATTTTGTTCTTTTTTATGACTGCGTAGTATTCCATCATGTATATGTACCACATTTTTTTAATCCAGTCCTCTTTTGATGGGCAGCATGGTTGTTTCCAGGTTCTTGTTATTGTGAACAATGCTGCGATAAACATATATGTGCAGGTATCTTTTTTATAGAGTGATTTGTGTCCTTCAGGGCATATTCCCAGTAGGGGGATTGCAGGGTCATATGGAAAGTCAATTTTTAGAGCTTTAGGAATCGCCACACTGCTTTCCACAAAGGTTGCACTAGTTTACACTCCCACCAACAGTGTAGAAGTGTTCCCTTTTCCCCACACCCTCTCCAGCAGCTGTTATTTTTGAGTTGTTGATAATTGCCATTCTGACTGGAGTTAGGTGGTATCTCAGTGTGGTTTTGATTTGCATCTCCCTGATGATTAGTGAGGTTAAGCCTTTCTTCATGTGTCTGTTTGCTGCTTAGATGTCTTCCTTTGTGAAGTGTCTGTTCATATCTTTTGCCCATTTTATAATGGGGTTGCTTGTTTTTTTCTTTTCAGCACGTTTGAGTTCCTTGTAGGTCCAAGATGTTAAGCCTTTGTCAGACTGGAGTTGGCAAATACTTTTTCCCAGTCTGTAGACTGTCTCCCTGCTCTCTTGATGGTTGCTTTTGCTTTGCAGAAGCTTGTCAGTTAAATGAGGTCCCACTTGTCTATCTTATCTCTTATGGCCTGTGGGTTTCGGGTTTTGTTCAGGAATTGGATACCAGTTCCAATTTCCATGAGGATATGTTCTTCATTTTCTAAGGTTCTTATGGTTTGAGGTTTTGCATTTAGGTCTCTGATCCATTTGCAGTTCATTTTTGTGCATGGGGATAGATAGGGGTCCTGTTTCAATCTTCTGCATGTGGTCAGCCAGTTTTCACAGCACTATTTACTGAATAGGTTCTCCTCTCCACAGTGGTAGGTGGTGGAGGCTTTGTCGAAGATGAGTTGGTTGAGAAATTGAGGTTTTGCTTCTGGAATCTCAATTATGTTCCATTGATCTATATGCCTGTTCCTGTACCAATACCAAGCTGTTTTGATGATTGTAGCTTTATAGTAAAGTTTAAAATCTGGTTTTGTGATACCACCTGCTTTGTTTTTTTTTGCTGAGGATTGTTCTGGCTATTCTTGGACATTTGTGTTTCCATATGAATTCCTGTGTTGTTTTTTCTAGGTCTGAGAAGAATGTTGTTGGTAATTTAATGGGTATTGCATTGAATTTGTAGATTGCCTTAGGTAAGATGGACATCTTCACAATGTTGATCCTTCGGATCCATGAGCATGGGATATTTTTTCACTTGTTCATGTCAGCTTTGATTTCTTTGAGCAGTGTTTTGTAATTTTCATTGTAAAGGTCTTTCACATCTCTGGTTAGGAAGATGCCAAGGTATTTCATTTTTTTTGTGGCTATTGTGAAGGGAATTGTGATTTTTATTTGGGTTTCTGTTTGTTTATTATTGGTATAGAGAAATGTGATTGTCTTTTGTACATTTATTTTGTATCCTGAGACTGCCAAAGGCCTTTATCAATGTAAGGAGGTCTTTGACAGATTCTCTTGGGTTTTCAAGGTACACAATCATATCATCTGCATAGAGAGATAACTTGACTTCCTCTTTTCCTATTTGAAAACCTCTGATTGCCTCCTCTTCTCTGATGCTCTAGCCAGGACTTCCAATACTATGTTGAACAGGAGGGGAGAGAGTGGGCATCCTTGTCTAGTTCCAGTTTTCAGGGGAATTGGTTCCAATTTTTGTACATTTAGGAGTATGTTGGTTGTGGGTTTCTCGTAGATGGCTTTTACTATTTTGAGGTATGTTCCCCATATACCTAGATGTTCAAGGGTTTTTATCAAGAAGTGGTGCTGGATTTTATCAAAAGTTTTTTCTGCATCTAATGATATGATCATGTGGTTTTTGTTTTGACATCTGTTGATGTATTTAATTACATTTATGGTTTTCCGAATGTTGAACCAGCCTTGCATCCCAGGAATGAAGCCTACTTGGTCATAGTGGATGATTTTTGAGATGTATTGCTAAATCCAGTTTGCTAGGATCTTGTTGAGAATTTTAGCATCTATGTTCATCAAAGATATTGGCCTGTAGTTCTCTTTCTTTGTTGGATCTTTACCTGGTTTGGGTATCAGTGTGATGTTGGCTTCGTAAAATGATTTGGGGAGAGTTCCATCTTTTTCAATCGCCTGGATACCTTCAGTAGGATTGGTATCGGCTCCTCCTTGAATGTCTTGCAGAATTCTGCTGGAAAGCCATCTGGACCAGGGCTTTTTTTTGTAGGAAGTTTTCTTATTACGTAGTCGATTTCCTTGATTGTTATTGGTCTATTTAGGGTCTCAATTTCTTCTTGTTCCAACTTAGGTAGGTTGTGTGAAGTCAGAAAGTCCTCCATTTCCTTATGGTTTTCAAGTTTGTTTCCATACAAGTGTGCGTAGTAGTCTGTAATGATCTTTTGTATTTCTTCAGGGTCAGATGTGACTTCATCTTTTGTGTTTCTGATTGTGCTTATTTGTTTTTTTTCTCGTTTTTTCTTGGTCAGTCTAGCTAGGGGACCATCAATCTTGTTTACCCTTTCGAAGAACCAGCTTTTTGTTTCATTGATTTTTTGTATTATCTTTTTGTCTTCTATGTCCTGGATTTGGGCTTTTATTTTGGTGATCTGGATTCTTCTGCTGAAATTAGGGTTTTTGTGGTCTTGCTTTTCCAGCTTCTTTAGGTGACCTGTTAGGTTGTGAATTTCTGTTCTTTTCATTTTCTTCATGTGCATTTGTAAGGATATAAATTCCCCTCTTACTACAGCTTTCATGGCATCCCAGAGATTTTGGTAAGATGTTTCTTCATTTTCATTTGTTTCCAGGTATCTTTTGATCCCTGTTTTGATTTCGTCGTTGACCCAGGAGTTGTTTAGCATCATGCTGTTTAGTGTCCATGTCTTTGTGGGTTTTGGGGGGACTTTGTTGGTGTCAATGTTTATTTTTATTCCACTGTGGTCTGAGAAGGTGTTTGGTAGAATTTCAGTCCTTTTAAATTTGCTTATGCTTGATTTATGGCCGAGTATGTGGTCGATCTTAGAATATGTTCCATGTGGTGATGAGTAGAATGTGTATTCTGTGGTCTTTGGATGGAGTGTTCTGTAGGTATCAATTAAGTCCATTTGGTCCAAAGTCATATTGAGGTTCCGGTTCTCCTTGCTGATTTTTTGTCCTGATGATCTGTCTAGGGTTGTGAGTGGGGTATTAAAGTCCCCAGTTATGATAGTGTTAGAGTCAATATCTTTCTTTAGTTTTCCAAGAAGTTACTTTATGAAGGTTGGCACACCTATGTTGGGTGCATATATGTTTAGGATAGATATTTCTTGTTGATGGATTGAGCCTTTTATCATTATGTAGTGGCCTTCTGTATCT
>NW_007248120.1:67960-87360 GCF_000164805.1 Carlito syrichta
ATAGATGTGCCTGATGATATTTATCCATTTTGCCATCTATGTCTTTCAGTGGTGCATTTAGTCCGTCACATTTAGGCTAATAATTGAAATGCAAGAGTTGATCCCTGTCATAAGGTTCTTACAGAGTTGTTTCTGTTTATTTGTTGTCTTTCTTTGGGTTTTGGAGTTGGTTCATGTGTGTTTTTCATCTTTTGCCTGTACTCTTGTGAAGAATGCTGTTGTTCTTTTTTTTCTTTTTTCTTCTGTGTTCAGTACTTTCTTAAGTGTTTCTTGTAGAGGTGGTCTGGTGGCAGCGTAGGTTCTTAGGGATTGGATGTCTGGAAAAGATTTCAATTCTCCCTCACTAATGAAGCTTAGTTTGGCTGGGTAGGTTATTCTTGGTTGAAATTGTTTCTCTTTTAGAACTTTGAAGCTAGGGCGCCAGCCTCTCCTGGCCTGAAGGGTTTCTGTGGATAAATCTGCTGCTATTCTAATTGGTTTTCCCTGGTAGGTAGTCTGGCCTTTTTCTCTTGCTGCCTTTAGGATTTTTCCTTTCATAGCTACTTTGTTTAGGTGAATTATTATGTGTCTGGGAGTTGGTCTTCTCATTTGTTGTCTTGCAGGTGTTCTCTGAATCTTTCGTGTTTGAATTTTTTCATCCTTAATGAGTTGAGGGAAGTTTTCTTGAATGATTTCATGAAATGTTTGTTCCAGTGTGGCTTCTGTTTCTCTTTCTGCCTCAGGAAGCCCAATACTCTTAGATTTGGTCTCTTGAAGTGATCATTCATCTCTTGCAGGTTTTGTTCTGTCTTTTTGAGCTTCTTTTCAATGCTTTTGACAGTTTGGGTTAGTTCTGTGTTTTGGTCTTTGAGCTCTGAGATTCTTTCTTCTGCTTGGCTGATTCTGCTTTCCATGCTTATTAGTCTGTTGTTCATTTCCATCACAGTATTCTTTACTGCTGTCATTTCTGACAACAGCTCCTTCCTATTTTCCTCTTGTCTCTCCTCAATTTTTTTAATTCTCTCCATTAACGTCTTGATGTCTGGGTTTGTTGCATGTAACCAGTCATTCTACAGACTCTTCATTGTCTGTGTTCCAGAATCTGTTTTCCCAGTGTCTGATTTCCCAGGGGTCTGTGTGAGACCTTTATTCTTCTTTTGGTTTTTCTTCATTTGTGCAATTTTTCCCCCTCCCTACTTTTTCCTTCCCTCCACATCACCGTCTTCTTTAATTCTGTTATTCAGGGGTAAAGGGATTGGTTTTACTTCTGTTTGTTCAATCTCCTATTCTTTATGTATGTCCTCTTACTTTGTTCAATTCTGAAGTTGCACTGTAGGTTGGAGGTGGTCCTTTTTTGCAGTTTTGACATGTACTTATGGGGAGAGCTGTGATTCAAAATCTGTCTGCAGGTCCTGGTATTCGCTGACAGGCATGTGGATAATGTGGAACCCACTTCCCACTGCCCTGGAATATGTCCGTGCAGTGGGGTTGTAGGTTTACTCTCTGAAATAAAATGTGGTTAGCAGAGGGGAGAGAATGGAACAGATAGTGGGTTGAAGAGGGGAGTGGAGATATAGAGGAGTAAGGGGGGATACAAACAAGTGTGCAAACAGAGAGAGAGGCCTGTACTGAGACAGATAAAAACAATAGACCACAGCTATAGATGAACCAACTCTCATACAAAAAAATAAAAAATAAAAATAAAACATATAGTGATGCCAACATACAAGCTAACCAATCACCTTGTTAGCGTGCTGTTCCTCTATACAAAGATATGGTTTACAGAGAGAAAAAAAGAGAAGAAAAGGAAGAAAGAAAAAAGGGAACAGTACAGTAGGAATAGACTTAAGTCATTAAACTGGTAGAATCAATGAAGCACACTCTGAAACATTTTGTTTAAGTCCAATGTCCTTTCAGGTCTGATTTCTAGTTTTCTTTTCAAGCTGGCAAATTAGTTTACAGTTAGAGTCAGTTGCCCCTGATCTGCTGTAAAGGACAGTTCAGATTAACCTTTGTTCAGCAGTTTGGTCTATGTCTTTATCAAGCTTATTTCTCCCGTTTCGGTGTTGTTACCTTGAATTGCCAGCAGGTGGTGCTATCTCAGCTGCTCGTCCCAGAGGGGATGGGGCTGACAGGAACAAGATGGCTGCCTGCCTCCGACCAGGCAACAGGAACCCCACGCCAGCTGAGCAGGACAGTCTTGGACACAGGAGAGGTGGTAGCAATCCCCGCAGATCTTCCTCGAAGGGTTTGGTGTGGATCTCCTCGCCCGGGTGCTGTGATGTGCTACCCATTATTGAGGCTGCGGCAGCAGCGGCGGCAATGGCGGCGGCGGGGGGGAGGGGCTGCGGCAGCAGCGGCGAGACTGTTTGCACTGCAGTAAGTAAGTAACTGTCCAGTTGTTGCGATGCCCCAGCGGTGGCAACGGCTGAGCTCTGTCTGAAGAGCAGGCTGCGATGCTGGGGTCCCCAGCCCCCCGGGGCGAGAGTCAGAGACCCACTGCAGATCTCCCTTGCAGAGGGCTTCAGACGCCGGGTTGTCCCGTCGCCATCTTGCCGTGTCTCCTGAACTAGTTTTTTATCCAGTGTTTCACCGTAGCTTGATTTGACTTGATACAGGTGTTCAGTTTGCCATTACCTTTACTTTCGTTATTTTTATCTAGGGACTAGGACAAATATCACAACATTCATATTACAAAGCTGCAAACTGAGATAGGAAAAGAATTTTAAGTAGCATAACTAGCAGCTATAGTAACCAAGATTTACTCTTCTAATCCAAGAATTATTTGGCTGAGCCATATAAGATTGCTGATTTTCATGCATAAACTATTTCATATGATTCCCATTAATATTATTTGCCCCATATCAAAATCCAAAATCAATTTATATTCTATAGATAAAAAGAACTTTCCTATATTACCCTCATTATTATGTTTCCCAAATCTTTCCACATAACCATGGCTTAAAGTCATTCCAATTTGGGGGTTTACATTACTGCCACTATGATGCAAGACATTGAGATCTCCATTGAGGCTAATTGTCATCTCTACTGATTTGACCTTTTGTCCTCAAAATATCTTGTCACGAAATCTGATTTAAATCTAGTTTCTTCATGTGTGTGTGTGTGTGAATTATAGCATTATCACAATCATCAGCTCATTTTCTATTCAGTCTGTGATAACCAACTCTGGAAGAGAGGAGAGAGGAAGTGGAAGAGTTGTCTTACTACTCCATGTTTTACTATTAGTTGACTTATTTTTAAAATCTTTAATACTTAAACCCTCTTCTTTATTATGGGACACTGAGGTTTTAAGATGGTCATACAGGACAAATTATGAGAAGCAAGGACAAAGGGATGATAACCAACACTTGTTGAGCACATAGTATGTCTCAAGCTTTATCCTAGACAGTACATATATGTTACTTCATTTAATATTCACAACATTTAAAATGAGTATGTTTTGTTTTATTTTTTCTGGATCTACAGAAAATGTTGATGAGGTATTGAAACCAATTAATCAAGGTTTTTATGTTTAAAACATTGTATTTGATGATATTTACTGAAGAATCAATTTATGGAAATTGTTTATGACACAATGTTTTATGTAAATAATAAGACAACAAACTAGTCAAGTTAATTAACTTATGTTTATTAAAAATCAGCGAATTATTTTATTCAAAATGTTAAAATATGTTTATTTCACAAGCATGATCTCAATTATCAAGCAATATTGTTATATAAATTTGAAAAATGTTTAAATCATGGTTCTAGTATTTGGTCATGTTTGTAATGTTGCCATAGTAACAATTCACATATCATCTTGCATGCATTCTGCAAATGGGTTTACAATGATAATTGATATTGAATTAAGTCAGGAAGAATGGAATGAAATGCTACAGAAATCAACTGTCTTAGTCAGCTAAGACCATCATAGCAAAATTCCATAGACTAAGTGGCTTAAAAAAATAAAATGTTCTATTCTCACTGTTTTGGAGACTGGAAGTACAAGACCAAGATGTCAACATGGCTGTGTTCTGATGCGGGCTCTCTTCCTGGCCTGTAGATGGCCATCTTCTTGCTGTGGACTCACACAGCCTTTCCTCAGTACTGATGGGGCTAGCAAGAGGAAAAGAAATAAAGAAAAAGAAAGATCTTTTCCTTTTCCTATACCACAAATCCCACTCTAAGAATTAACTCATCTATTCCTAAGTATTAACTCCTGAATTCTTAATTATCTCCCAGAGGTCTCATCTCCAAATACTATCACATTGGAAGTTGGGGCTTCAACATATGAATTTTGAGGAGACACAACCATTCAGAACATAACATTAATTATAGGTCTAGCAGTTTTCTTGGAGGTTCAAAAAGCATTTAACTTAACAGCAGTAATAAAAATAACAATTTACAAAAAATGGACAGGGTAGGGCATGGCGGCTCATGCCTATAATCCCAGCACTTTGGGAGGCCAAGGTGAGAGGATTGCCTGAGCCCACGGGTTTGAGACCAGCCTGAGCAACTTGGCAAGACCTCATCTCTACAATAAATCAAACAATTAGCCAGGCGTGGTGGCATGTGTCTGTAGTTCCAGCTACTTGGAAGGCTGAAGCAGAAGGATCACCTGAGCCCAGCAAGTTGAGGCTGTGGTGGCCATAAGCATGCCACTGCACTCCAGCCTGGGCGACAGAGTGAGACTTCAACACCCCACCCAAAAACGATGGACTGAAGTTCCAACAGACAGAGTTATCACCACAGTCATACCTATAGGCACAGCCTCAGCCAGAGCTATATCCACAGGTCCCACAAGAGATTCCCGAATAGCTGCAACAAGAAGTGCCAGCAGCTGGAGGGGACAAGAGATGTCCTTAATCTGTAAAATCAACAGTGGATAAGACTCCTCATATGCTCCAGCCATCACACCCCTTACATCACTTCATATAAACATAGTGGATTTTCCTGTGCTATTCTAAAAAGCACACAGGGTTTTATATTATAAGACATTACCTGTTGTTGCAAAAGTTTTTTGCCTCATCAATAACTCTAGAAATTCTTGTTTTCATTGGCCTAATAGCTATCCTCTATCCATGGTATTCATTATAAGGTTTTGCTTACATAATTTAAACATTGTGAAAAACTAGAATCTTTTTATAGCAATAGTCAAATATTTTTACCATTTATTTAGAAACTAAACAAAATAACAAATAAAAAAACATATTTTGAAGGTACATTCTTTTCTCATCATGTAGGGGTGAAATTTATAACCAGTGGTTCCACTTTTTTCTTCCCCAAAAATCCTATCCTACATTTAACTTTATCATTGTTGACTAAAATCTTATTCGTTTATTCAAACATATTACATAAACAGTCCACTCCCAAATCCAGAAAACTGGGCAAGTATGGCCTAAAGAAATAAGTATGTCACATTTTATTTTGTATCTGCTTATGCTAAAATAACCCCAAATAATTTGGCTGATTTTGACTATTTTTTATAACCTTAATAAATAGTATTAACAGGGCTTGAACAGGATTCACAGATTTACTAGTAGTGGTTTGTTCCTTCATTTGTAACATTTATTAAATAGTCCCCTTAATTTCAATGTCCATGGACTACTAAATCAAGTTAGACATACTATTTATAATCAGATTATTCAAATAATTCTCACAGCTTTGACACCTAAGACCCAAGTACTCTTACATGGGCATGGACTCATGATTCTAGCTTCAGATCTTCTGGTGGTCAAACAATTTATTTTCTCAAAGCCTATTTCCCCAGATGAAATAACATAACATTGGACTGCGTGTGCTTCAAGCCGACCTTTTTCAATTCTTTGAAAGCACTTAGAAAAAACTTTCTTATCAGTTGCTAAAATCATAGTTTCATCTCTAAGACATTCTCTGAAACAAAATTCATAAGCCTTTCAGACAATACAATCTTTATCCTTTTTAACTAAACCCTATCTAAATCTGTTCGCTCTTCTCATAGAACTTAAACTTAGGGCAATGTTACAAAAACGTTTATCACATGTTAGTTTTACCTTTCACAATTAATTCTCCAACTTCAAATCTGCCAAGTACAATTATGTTAGTCACTATTCCTGTACCTGTTTCTACAAGGTGAGTTTTTCACTCAGTATGAAACTCAGTAAGAAAAATTAGGAAATATAATGCATTTTCTATAAAGCAAAGTTTCCAATTACTACTTATCAGGGCAGTTGCCACATTCAATGGGTGATTTCAGTTCAGATCTTATTAAATATTTATCTTACCACCTATACAGTATGCCTGTGTTGCTCAGTTTTTTCCCACCTGTTTTACAGGGCAGGGTTATTTGACATAAATTCTGGCCTTATTAAATATTAGCTATGAAATAAGAGATTTTTAGAATATATATGTTTTAATCAAGAAGTATTCCAGAAAAGAACAACATTTGCTTGCTAAGCTATGTATCCTTTGTCAGAAGCTTGTGACAATAACATAAAAGCCATTTCATTGTTCTGGCCTGTTTCTGATACTCACTGAAAGCCAGTCTTACAATGTGGGATTTTCACAAAGCAAGTGCCTCTGGCAAAAACAACTTTTATCTATTGCTTTACGGAGAATATATATATATATATATTTTCCAATATTTTCTTGCTTGGTACATATTAAGTCCTTGAAGAAAAAGAATACCTCAAAACCTTTAAACTCTTACCTTTTTCATTTCATAACAGCTCGCGGGAACAAATCAATGAAAGCTCAATTGATCCTCTGTTTCTCCACATTCAACAGAAAGCCATACCTTTTTGTCCAATGCCAGCAGTATCTTTAATACATAATGTGAAAACTGGGGTAAACAGTTTTGATCATATTGGGTACCTCAAAACTAAATTTGTTTTCAACTCTAGCAGAAAGGCTATAATCTATTCATTAACCCAAACATGTCAAGTGTAATGCAACCTATGGCAAGTTCAATGACACCATCAAGGTTCAGAACAGGAATCTTACAGTGAATAGGAAGCTCATCTCTATCTTCCAGGAGCAAGATACCACCAATATCAAATGGCATAATGCTGGTGCTGGATATGTTATGAAGTCCATTGTATTTTTTGTTTTAATTATATCAGCTTTATCGAAGAATAATTGATATACAAAGAAATGCACATATTTAATGTGTATAATTTGATGAATTTGAACACATGCAAACACCATCACCACAATCAAGTTAATAAGCATATCTGAAAGTGATAACTACTTTCAGACTGTCACCAAAGCCTGGTAATGTGCCAAGTGTTTGATTCCTCTAGCCTAGATTATATATAACAATTTTAATATTGTGGAGGAACTAATAAGAGTCTAGTGGCCACAGTCCATGATATCACTGCTACTCAGAAGATAAAGATTGCCCTTAGGCAATGCCAAAATGACCATGGTGTTGTCCAGACCACTGTTGCTGCACCTACTGGCACAGCCATCTCCAAGCTGATTGGGAAGTTCACTGGTATGACCTTCCATGTCTCCACACCCAACCTGGTCATGTTGTCTCTGATCTGCCCTCTGGAGAAAGCGACTGTATTATTATTCTAGAGCTGCCATTACAAATTACCACAAACTAGCTGAGTCTATTCTCTCACAGTTCAGGGAACCAGAATTTCTAAATCAAGATGTCAAAGGGATAGTTGCTTCTTGGGAGCCCAGAGATTGACTATGTTCCAGGCCTCTCTCCAAGCTTCTGGATTGCTCTCAATCCTTGATATTCCTTGGCTTGTAGGTACATCTTTTCATCTCTCTGTCTTCACATGGCATTCTCTCCTTGTATCTTCTCTCTGTGCATGTCTCCATTCAAATTTCCCTTTTCCTTCATATAAAGACTGCAGACCCATATAAAATTTAGCCTACCTTATTAAAGTGGGCCCCAACCCAATATGGTCCTATCATAACTACATCATATCTGCAAAGACCTCATGTCCAATAAGATCACATTCTGAGGTTCTCAGTGGGCTTGAATTTCAGGGGACGCTATTTAATCCAGTAGAGTTATCAAAAATGATAACATCAAAAAGGTGATTAAGCAACATTGAAAGTTTCTCTGAAGATCATGCTGGACTACATAAAAGACCAGGTTTCTACTGTGACGTTAAAAGTGATCACCACTTTTGATGCTAAGTCTGTCGTTCCCCTCAGTGAACCCTTCATAAAGCTCATTTCCTAGAATAAGAATTAATATGATCATAGCAACAGTGCATTAGATCTCATAATCTGCATGACCTCCAAATAGTCAAAACCCTGTATGACAAAATTAATGGGAGTGTGAGAAGAGGAAAACCTCTCAGTTTCCAGGGAGTCATTCCCCCAATTCTAACCCCAAATATCAATAATCTCCCATCTTCTGCAGGACTCCCATCTCAGGCTCCTAACAAAAGATAAAGGCATAGTGGTCCCCACCTTTCAGGTGCCACTGGCACTATCATCAAATCTATAACTATACTCAGGAGAGGATGGTTGCGGGAAAGCTAAACTGAGAAATATAAACTCAATTCAATTAGAATTTGCAGAGTGTTTCCTAAAAAACACAACATCACAGTAGGTTGAAAATGAAAAGGTTAGTAAAAGCCCCAAAACAGGCCTTCAATGAACTTCCATCTTACTAAGGAAGATAAGTGCATACACAGTCACATCTTGGGTTGATGGGATGAGTTAAGGAAGACATAAATAGTGGCATCAGAGTTGAGAAAAGAGAAAGAAATCATATGAAACAGACCTCAGAACACCCCAGGCACAGGTTCACTGGAAGCCTTTACCCTTGCTGTGCTTCCAGCAGCAATTTGACTACATATATCTACATAAATCTAAGTGACTAATTCCCACACCCCTCCATCAGGTCTTGTTCAAATGCCCCTAAGGCAGGCTATCCCTGAATGATACTATTTACAACTAGCACCTACCCACATATCTATATACCTTCCCTACTTAATGTTCTTTATAGCATTTGTCCTATTATAATATATTTGCATTTTTTTGTTTTTTTTTTTTCTGCTCTTCTCACTAGAACATAGTCCCTGTGAGGGCAGGAATTTTTTTTTTTTTCCTTTTTTTCCTTAGGAAATAAAATAGCAAAAAGACTATGATAAATCAGGGTCGAATAATAAAGGGCTCTGAAGTTCAAGGTAAAAAGTACAGAATTCATTCTAAAAGCAATTGAGAACAGGAGAAGGTTTTGAGCAAATGAGTGGTATAATTTCATCAATATATTAGATGCAGCAATCACTACACTTTATCCAGTGCACTTAGTCATGTCTCATTTCTTTGAAACCATTCTTTACTAAATTACCCTCTAAAGCAACACTCTTTCCTTGAGTATTAGCCCTGGATGTATTGAATTTGCAGCATTTTATTCTCTAATTATATTTCCAGGAACACTGGGACGGGGAGGTATTAAAATGCGTTCCAAGAACCAGAGTTTCCAAGATGAAAAATAGACTGTCTTTTTCAGAGTATTCACAATTTACATTTATTCTTTAAGTTTTGCTTGCACCAATATGCCAGGCACTGTAGTAGAAATATCAACTAGAATGTAAGGGGAACATTTTAACCAACCTCAGGAAAACAACTGTAAAAAAAAAACCAAAAGTAGAATCAAACATTCTTCAATAAAATAACATCTTTGTGCGATAAAATAACTTTTAAGTTGAGAATAATCTTTTAAGTTCTTTTAAAATGTATTACTTTAGAATATACATTAATATGCAAAATATTATGAGTGTAGAACCTTCCAGATCATTAAGCTGTTGGCATTTCTACTCAGCACAAAAGAATAGCTATATAGAGTCAAACAGATCATCTTTTAAAATAATTATTTGGTAGGCAGTTTTGCCTGGATTAAACTGAATGTTTTCAAAATAAACCTTTGATAGGGCTGAATTAATTTCCTACCAAATTAGTCTCAACTCAACCTAAGTATGATATTTGCTTGACCATGAGAGTTTAAAACCCTTGTTTAAGATGCTCAGTGAAGATTCAGTTTTAATTAGATAACCTGAAGAGAGCCTCTAAGATCTGGTACATTATTTGAACCACCTTATGCTGCAAATAATCTGTATTATGATATATTGTGTGTTTCTTTCTTTCTTTGCATAAATGTCTCATGTTACCAATTTTAGTATATACAGTTTCTTTATAAGTGAGAACCTTACTTTTACTTGTATTTTTTGCTTGATTCTGCTTTGCACATTTTATATCCCTGGAACCATCTTGCCTTGTTCAAGGGTACTAGGACAGCAACATGTATTTTTTGCAGAGTTATTTTGTTCTATCATTGTATACACTTAAGTGTCTGTTCCTTTTTAGATTTGGGGTTTTGTGTGTCTAAAAGGAATTGTGGTTGGTGTTTTTCCCCACTTAAACAATGCTGAGTTGCTCTGGAAAGCATTTCCTAAACATAACAGAATATATTTTGTCTTCTGAACATTTTTTTCTGCTTAATTTCTCAATTATTGATAATATGTTATGTAATTATTTCTAGATTTTCATTAGTAAAAATTCACCACACTCAGTAAAATGCAAAATTATTGTAAATTTATTCATCCTTCCCATATTTTCCCTTTTATTTTTGCTCCCATGTTCTCATGTTAATTATCAATGATGACCCAGTGTCATCCTAAATAAAATTCAGAACCTTTGCACCCTCAATCTTCATTTGTAAAATACATACCTGGGTCTTTGACCACAACAATCAATACATTTCCAAAATACATGACAGAATTAAGTTTTATATTCTCCCCCCAGTTTTTTTCTCCTTAAAAGATACTACTGATCTTTTAAGTCAATTTTTCTTTCCCGAATGTTTTTTTTCTTTACCTAGAACATCGTCAAGTCTGAAGATCTTCATTTGTTTCCACTTCTGAAAGCTGTTTCACACCCATGTTCTCCCTCCATGAAGAGCTCAGCACCTCAGGGAGAGAGAAAGAGGGGAGGAGGGGTAACTTTTGTTCACACACACAAAAAAAAATTAAGTAGAAAATAAGCAATATATTATCCAATTAGATATTTTATAATTCACAATTATTAGATTAAATTGATCTCATTCTATAAAATTCCCACATAGAATCAAATGTTATAACGTTCATGGAAATTCCTTTCATTCAAAGTCAGTGTTCATTTAATATGTACATGAAAATGCACATATAGATTACATTTTGTGCAGGAAATAGTTAATATTTGTAGATTTATGTAAATGTGTTTAATTTTGAGAAAAGATGATTGCATTTTAAAATAAATCATACTTTTATCATGTTTTCCTTTTGGTCTTAGAAGATGAGGTATTTTTTTCTCTCCTCTAATCATTAGCTCTCTGCCAGAATGGCATTCTAAAACTTGTATCCATTTTTATTTGACTGGTTCTTTTGGTCTCTTCAATTTTCTCTTCTCCTGCCTAATCATAAGAGACTTTTAATGTTTTCTATTCCTAAGCCCAGTGACCTTTCTCCATTGTTGTTTTCCTTGACCTCTGCTGCCAGAATTTATCACTTCCTCTTCTTCAAATTCACTTCAATACATCCTCATTATCTTTTTACTATGATATCTCACACATTCTCTTCATTTGCTCCCCTACTTTTATCCAAATTCTAACTAAGGAACTCTTCCTAGTCTCAGTTCCTTGACTTTACTTTTCTTCCTCTAAATTTTCTCATTATATTCCAGGTCATACTTTGACTACAGTGCCTGACCTATGGAAAGGGGCTCCATTGGAACTTAAGAAATGAATATGAGTGCATATTTTCTCTCGTGTTTACAGCTTTAAATAAAAAAATTAATATCAGTGACTTATAAATTGATATGTCATAGCCTCATCTCCTTCTTGAATCTGCAAATCTCATCTAGACAATTATCTTGAGTATGGTAATACCTCAAATCTGTATATCTAAAACCAACTGCATTTTGCTGGCTAAACTAACTTCCTAAAATATGTCTGCCTATGAATATTATTACCTTTCCTGGTGAGTACTCAAATTCAAAAGCACCACCCTCACTCATTTATTTGTCACTAAAACCACTTGTTTTCTATAGGGAATGTTGGGTATTTATTTTCTTACTCTCTTACTGCAACACACCTGATTCTGGCCCTAATCTTCCCACTCTTGGATTCCCTAATAAGTCTTTAGCTGCAGGCACTCTGTGCATCTTTCAATTCCCCATTCCAATCTGCACATTGTTACTAAATTTAAATTTCCTACATATTACTCTTATCATAAATTTCTTCTGCTTAACATTCTAAATTTCCTGCTGTGCTGATTCTAAATCCTCCGCCTGGCTTACAGATCTCCTTTAATATGCCTCTTTCCCAAACGCTCCAAATCTGTTTACCATTCTGAATCATGGTAATCTTCAGATGATTTATTAAATTCATTCAGAAGCAAGACATTGACCATTTTCCCTAGACAGTCAATTTAATGCCAATTCTTATCTCTGCCTCTGTCCCCATGTGACTCTCCCACCTTGAATTTCTTCTTTTCTAATCTATTGATCCGGTTCTTCAAGGCCCAGTTCAAGTCTCCCCTTCAACAGAAGTTTTCTATGGTTACCAGAGTTCTCATTACCTCCCTTTTCTGTGAATGCCTATCTACATTTTCATCTGTGTCACACAAGCTGTTATACCCCAAGGTTTGTTGTTTACTGCAAACAGATATGTGCATCTTGATGCCAAATGGATGATTAGTTCTTTGATGACAGTCACTATTCTCATCTGTCATCACAGCGCTAATCGAGTACATGTTAAGTGCTCAATGAATTCCTATTGATCACTTACTGAACTCAAGTGGAAACAATATTTTCCATTAATGCATTTGTTTGGTTGCAATTGTTAACAGCCAGAGTTTCTGAGAGCCTGGTTCATGGATCAGCATCACCTGAGAATTTTTTTTTAAAGTAGATTTTCAGGCTTTACCCCAAACCTACTAAATCAGAAACTCTAGGAATGGGACCCAGAAATTTGTGTTTTTCAAGACCCTGCATAAATCTTATACATAATATTGTTTGAGAACCACTGCTGTGAACCAATCATGTTGTCCTCATAATAAGATTTCTAGATAAAATAGCACCAGCCAACACAAATGGTTAATGGCTTTTATTTTTGAGAACATTCTGACCTGCTTAAAACAAGACAAATGATTATTAGCTATGTCTTTTTTGTGATTCACAAAGCTTAGATGATAATGGAAACAGCTTGTTTGAGCAATCATTTCTCCAAATGAATGTAAAAGGCTTTGCTGTGAAGGTTAATATTCCATGTTTCTCCTTACTTTCACTTTGTTCTTTCCCCCCAAAATTGGCTTATGTGATTCTGAAATTGCAATCTAAAGTACAGAGGTTATTGTTAAAAATACAACCATCTAGCAGCCACATATTTCTGAATATTTGAAAAGTTTCAGAACCTAAATATTAGATTTAAATTCCTCAGCCAATTTTATGAACAACAGCATCTCAGGGGCTCCAAATAGGAGTACAATAAGGAAAAGAGATCACAGACTCTGATGCGGGGGACCCTAGAGAGGCCATCACATGCTCAGAAGGCTTAAGAGCAATTCCAGGAACTCTGTGTTGCTCTGTAATCTGTTCAGGAGCCAAAATTGCACCAAGAAAATCAATGGACCTCAGAAACTTGACAATCTCCCTTCTACCTATTTGGATAATGTATTACTCAATATTCTCCAGAGTAAAAGAATTAATAGAATGTATATGTATACACACACACACACACACACACACACACACACAGGGGGTGCCAAAAAATGTATACGCATTTTAAGTGTGACATTTGTTCAAAAGATGGCATTAATCAAATGAATGCTAGCATCACCATGCAACAGGTAAGACAGCCAAAGAAAATGGCAGAAGTACAGTTGCACAAATGTCACACTACACATTGCTACTGTGTAATGTACATAGATAATATATTTTAGACTGTGTATACATTTTTTGGCACCCTCTGTATATATGCATGGAGGAGAGGAGAGAGAGAAAGGGAGAGATATGAGAAAGGAAGAGAGAGAGGAGAGGGAAAGAGAGAGAGAGAGAGAGAGAAGTGGGGGGGGAAGAGGAGTGGGAGAGATAGGAAGGAGAAAAGGAGAAGGAGAGAAGGGGAGAGAGAAGGAGATTTTAAGAAATTAGCTCACATGATTGTGGGGGCTGGCAAAACCAAAACCTCCTGAGCAGACTGGAGAACCAAAAAAGAGATTATATTGCAGCTTGAGCCTGAAGGCATGTTGAAGGCAGATTCCTTCGCTGAGGGAGGTCACTCTTTCTTAAGGTCTTCAACCACTGAATGAGGCTCACTCTCATTATGGAAGGTAAGCTGCTTTACTCAAGTTTAAATGTCAATCTTATCTTAAAAAATACCATCACAGCAACATCTGAACTGGTGTTTGAGCAAACCTCTGGGTTTCATAGCCTAGCCAGATTGACACATAAATTCAGCTATCACAGATAGTAAACTGCCTGAGCTCTCAGTAGTTATTATAAGGTCATTTGGATATGCCACACAAATTATACAAACTTTGACAATTAAGTTAATGAACTTGCCACCAAGTAGTTTGACAGCATTATACAAACAACTCGGTAAGGTTTCATAAACTTGAAATATTGGTGTCTCATGGCTGTGTTTGTGCTGATGTGTGCCGGTGTCTTGCTGAGTGGCATTCTTTATTGTTGTTGCATGTTTTTGTGTACTGTTATGGAAGTGTAAAAGTGGAGTAAATGTTTTTCTAAGGGAAGAGAAAATATCACTGATAAAGAAAGGTCAGGATGGCCAATAATGAGTGGAACTGATGAAAACATTGCAAAAATTTGTCTAATTGTGTGTGAAAACTGTTAGCTGACTATAAGAAGCATAGAAGGCCAAATAAACATTAATAGAGAAACAATTAGGGAAATCATAACTGAAAATCTTGGTATGAGAAAGGTGTGTGCAAAAATGGTCCTGAAGTAGCTCTTGCATCTTGACAATGAACCAACTCACAAAACACTGTGAGGGAATTTTTAGTCAGTAAACTGTATCAGAATACCTCCTCTACTCACCTGGTCTGGCCCCCAATAACTTTTTTATTTACCTGAAGATAAAGAAAATACTGAAAGGAAGACATGTTGATGACATTGAGGACATCAAGGGTAGTATAATGATAGCTCTGATAACCATTCCAGAAAAAAGAGTTCCAAAATTGCTTTGGCAGGTGGACTAGGTGCTGGCATCAGTGTGTAGCTTCCCAGGAGGAGTACTTCAAAGGTGACTGTAGTGATATTCAGCAATGAAGTACGTAGAACTTGTTCTAGAATGAGTTTGCAAACTTAATTGTCAGATCTCATACAGAGGTACATTGTGCTTAAATCTTAATTGAATAGAAAGTATATATTTCCAGGTGGCAGTAAAGAAAGATGGTTTGGCTATTTGGGGAAAGTTCTCAATTCTCTGGCCTGGGACGCAGTTTTTTCTTAGCAAACTTCGAGATTGTACGCAGTATCTTCTCAACTATGAGATGGAGCCCAGGCATTTCTTTTTTTTTTTTTTTTTTTGGTTACAGCCGTTGTTTTATTTGGAAATGCAATATACAGTTTATATAGCAGAGTTAGAACACTATCAAAGAAAAGATATTATGTATGTTCAAACAGGAAAACCTCAGTCATTAGCAACCATTATAAAAACTCCACTAATATACTAGTTCACAGCTTTCTTGTGTACATAATAACAACAAAACACAACAGCAGCAATAATACTAGTAGTTACGAATTTTAACACTTCCTATGAACCAGGTACCTATTCTAAATGTTTTATTTGGATTTTCTCTTTAGTGAGACAATGAGTGAGATAGGTACTGTTAAAATCCTTTTATAGATAGGAAATTGAGGCACTGCATTACTAAAGAGTTTGCTAACTGGTAAGTGGCAGAACCAAGATTAGAAAATGTTCATGGATTGCCTGAGCCCGCGGGTTCGAGACCCACCTGGGCAACTTGGCGAGACCTCATCTCTACAATAAATCAAAAAAAAATTAGCCGGGCATGGAAGCACGCACTTCCACTTTAACAACCTTCTAAAGTTAATTTCTATTTCAAAGATAAATGATATTTGAAAAAAAAAAGATAAATATTCCTCATCAATTTTTTAGTGACTTTTTAAATTATGAGTGAATGTTGATTCATCTGATGACTGAGTGTGTGGGACATACAGATGGTTTCCTTTATTTCGAGCAGTGATGCTCAAATCTGAACATATAGCAGATTCACCAGGACAGCTTTCATTAAATGTGAATATCTGGGCTCAGGAGTTTGAGACCAACCTGAGTGACCTCGTCTCTACAAAATAAATAAGCAAGTAAATAAATAAATAAAGTAGTCTAGGTGGTGGTCTTTGCCTATAGTTCCAGCTACTTGGAAGGCTGAGGCGGAAGGATTGCCAGAACCCAGCAGGTCGAGGCTGTGGTGGCCGGGAGCGGCCACTGCACTCCAGTCTGGGCGACAGAGTGAGACTCCAACTCAAAAAAAAAAAGAAAGAAAATGTTCAGAGTATATGACCTTAACAACCTTCTAAAGTTAATTTCTATTTCAAAGATAAATGATATTTGAAAAAAAAAAAACAAGGTTTCCTAAATATCTGAGTACACATCACTACTTGCTTCTTTCTTTCATTTTTTTTTTTAAGTCGGGTTCTTACTCTGTACCCCAAGCTGGCTTGTGGTGCCACAATCATTGCTCACAGAAGCCTCGACTTCCTTGCCTAGGTGATACTTCTACTTCAGCCTCCCAAGTATCTGGGACTATAGGCAAAGACCACCACCTAGACTACTTTATTTATTTATTTACTTGCTTATTTATTTTGTAGAGACGAGGTCACTCAGGTTGGTCGCAAACTCCTGAGCCCAGACATTCACATTTAATGAAAGCTGTTCTAGTGAATCTGCTATACGTTCAGATTTGAGCATCACTGCTCGAAATAAAGGAAACCATCTGTATGTCCCACACACTCAGTCATCAGATGAATTTGATATTGCAGTATCTGAGAAGAACAATCAGTAAATATGGGGCATTGAAAGGCATAGGAACTGGATCCTGAAGTGTTGAGAAGTTTATAGATAAAAACTTTCTCCAACAATGCTTGGCTGTATTGAAAGTTTTTTGTTTTTTGGGAAGGGGGGTTAAGCTTTTCTGGACTATTTCCCTTTCTCTTTCCACCTCCTTCCTTTTCTTCAGTTTTAAGAATGGCATTAATACTTGGGGATAATTGTAGGGTTTCTACTTTTGCTAACCCCCTCTACATTTTGGAAGAAACAGGTGGACCCATTCCAGGCGAGTTGGGGAGACTGGATGAATACTGGATTGTCACATACCAATGGAGGTACATGAGCTTCAGGGGCCCAGGATGTACTTCATTGGGGTAGCAGAAGTAAAAGAGTGTTGAAGGTTTGGCAAGGTTTGCTTCACTTGAAAAACATAACTAGGTTTTCAGCTTCACAGAGTAGAGAGCTATCCAAAGGTAGTTCAGGAACGAGCAGCATAGGAGCACCTGAGAACCTATTAGAAATGCAGTTTCTCAAGCCCCACCCAGATTTAGTGAATTAGCATCTCTGGAATCAGTATTTGTGGTGCCCAGCAATCTATATTTCAACAAACTCTCCAGATGACCCTTATGCATGCTAACTTTGAGAACCACGGTATAGAGTAAATGGTGAACCCTCCACTCTCCATATTTTCCCCTATTTGTAGTTTGTTTTCTACCAGATTTTATTGGCATTTTTTAATGTATTTTTTTTGACAACTGACTTTCTTAAGGAATTCATTATTTTTAATATTTTTAGTGTTTCTCTTAGGTTTTCTGAGTCTATAGCCAAGTGATCTGATTGTTTCATACCTTATTTTGTCTTATTTCCTTAGGAATTAAAAAAATGATGATAGCGGGTACTATCATCATTTAGGACTTCAATAATAAATGTGGTGGTAAAATTTGTTTTGCAAAAGATAAATATTCCTCACCAATTTTAGTGGCTTTTTAAATTATGAGTGAATGTTGAATTATATTAAGGATCTGCAACATTAAAAAATAATTTTATCTTCTTAAAACTAATCATATGAAGTCATACTAGACTATCCCAGCAATTCTAGAATGAATACTATTTAGTCAATGAGTTTTTGAAATATAATTGTTATTATATTTAAAATGAAACTATTTGGTTAATATTTTTGCCTTTACAGTCAAAATGACAATATTATATATATATATAATTGTTTGTTTTTGCTGAATTTGACAAGTTTCAAAGTTTTCCTGCCTTTTCTTATGATCTGTAGATTACTCAAACTCTTCAGAATTGTCTTTCCCTTGAAGTCCTGAATGGATGCCTTTAAAGTATCTGGATAGTTTTTAAAAATAGCTATTGAACAATTTTCTCAAGAATTTCATAAATGTTAGACTACATATATTTCCTATTTTAGCAACATTCAGTCATTCAGATCTTCCTAGAAAAACTTTATTTTCAGATTTTAAAAATTTGACATAAATCAATACAAAGTATTACCCAATAAGTTTAACTTCTCTTTCAGCTGACTCTGTCCTCCTACTCATCCCTAATTTTTGTGCTTAACTCTTGTTTCTTCGATAAATCACTTAGATGTTTATCACCAAGGTAAAAAGAGCTCTTGTGTTTATTAAACTTTATACTGCTTTTCCGTTTTCTACTGATCATTAATTTTTGCTTATATTATTTTCTCCTGCTTTTCTTATGTTTAGTTTTTATACATTTTTTAATTCAATAGCTTTTTGTTCATTTTCATTCCTACATAATAAGAATATAATAATTTAAAAATTTAGTAAAGGTGATGAATTCTATAAATTTTCTTTAAATACAGCTTTTACAATATCCCAGAGATTTTTATATGTAGTCTAATTGTACTTTTATGTAGTCTTCTAATTTGCAAAATGTAATTTAATATGATTATTTTCTTCTTTGACTACAAATATATCTATTTTCACCTTCTCTAATGTGATTAATTTCTGTTATTTATTTCTAGCTTTATAATAGTGTTGTCAGTATCTAGAACCTATACTAGTTTACCTTTTGGATCTTATTGATGTTCAAAGTTTTTTAAATAATTTACAGTTGATTAAAAAGGTGATTTTCTGTAGCAGATTTTCCAATTTTTTAATATTATATATCATTGAAATATTTTAAATCTTTTTTTTCATAATCAATATTTTTTATTATGGCTTTGTGGGGTACAGTTAAGGGTTAGGTGTACAATTACGTCTCATCCAGGCACCCTGTTGATAAGAGGTGTATCCCCATCCTCAGACAGATATTTGCTACTGTTAACCCCATCTCCCTCCCCCCCAATAGTTTCCCAGTACCATCAGTCATTTTTTTATAGTATTACATTGGATGTTCAAGGTCCATTATATGAGTGAGAACA
>NW_007248120.1:87568-118738 GCF_000164805.1 Carlito syrichta
GTGTATATGTACCACATTTTTTTAATCCAGTCCTCTTTTGATGGGCAGCATGGTTGCTTCCAGGTTCTTACTATTGTGAAGAACGCTGCGATAAACATATGTGTGCAGGTATCTTTTTTATAGAGTGATTCAAGTTCTTCAGGGAATATTCCCAGTAGGGGGATTGTGGAGTCATATGGGATGTTGATATTTGGAGCTTTAAGGAATCACGACACTGCTTTCCACAGAGGTTGCACTAGTTTACACTCCCACCAACAGTGTAGAAGTGTTCCCTTTTCGCCACACCCTCTCCAGCAGCTGTTATTTTTTGAGTTGTTGATAATTGCCATTCTGGCTGGAGTTAGGTGATATCTCAGTGTGGTTTTGATTTGCATCTCCCTGATGATTAGTAAGGTTGAACATTTCTTCATGTGTCTGTTGGCTGCTCGGATGTCCTCTTTTGTGAAGTGTCTGTTCATATCTTTTGCCCACTTTATAATGGGGTTGTTTGTTTTTTTCTTTACAGCACATTTTAGTTCCTTGTAGATCCAGGATGTTAAGCCTTTGTCAGACGTGGTGTTGGTAAATACTTTTTCCCAATCTGTAGGCTGTCTCCCTGCTCTCTTGATGGTTTCTTTGGCCTTGCTGAAGCTTGTCAGTTTAATAAGGTCCCACTTGTTTATCTTCTCTCTTATGACAAGTGGGTTTCGGGTTTTGTTCAGGAATTGGATGCCAGTTTCCATGAGGGTATTTCCTTCATTTTCTAAGGTTGTTATGGTTTGAGGTTTTAGATTTAGGTCTCTGATCCATTTGGAGTTAACCTTTGTGCATGGGGATAGATAGGGGTCCTGTTTCAATCTTTTGCATGTGGTCAGCCAGTTTTCCCAGCACCATTTACTGAATAGGTTCTCCTCTCCACAGTGGTAGGTGGTGGAGGCGTTGTCGAAGATGAGTTGGTTGAGAAATTGAGGTTTCGCTTCTGGACTCTCAATTCTATTCCATTGATCTATATGCCTGTTCCTATACCAATACCAAGCTGTTTTGATGACTGTAGCCTCATAGTAAAGTTTGAAGTCTGGTAATGTGATACCACCTGCTTTGGTTTTTTTGGGTTTTTTTGGGTTTTTTTGCTGAGGATTATTCTGGCTATTCTTGGACGTTTGTGTTTCTATATGAATTCCTGTGTTGTTTTTTCTAGGTGTGAGAAGAATATTTCTGGTAATTTGATGGTATTGCATTGAATTTGTAGATTGCCTTAGGTAAGATGGACATCTTCACAATGTTGATTCTTCCAATCCATGAGCATGGGATATTTTTCCACTTGTTTGTGTCATCATTGATTACTTTGAGCAGTGTTTTGTAATTTTCATTGTAAAAGTCTTTCACGTCTCTGGTTAGGAAGATGCCAAGATATTTCATTTTTTCTGTGGCTATTGTGAATGGAATTGTGTTTTTTATTTGGGTTTCTGTTTGTTTGTTATTGGTGTAGAGAAATGCAATTGTCTTTTGTACATTTATTTTGTATCCTGGAACTTTGCCAAAGGCCTTTAGCAGTGTAAGGAGGTTTTTGACAGATTCTCTTGAGTTTTCAAGGTACACAATCATATCATCTGCAAAGAGATATAACTTGACTTCCTCTTTTCCTATTTGGATACCCCTGATCCTCTTCTCTGATTGCTCAAGCCAGGACTTCCAATACTATGTTGAACAGGAGGGGTGAGAGTGGGCATCCTTGTCTTGTTCCAGTTTTTAGGGGGAAATGGTTGCAATTTTTGTCCATTTAGGAGTATGCTGGCTGTGAGTGTCTTGTAGATGGCTTTTAGTATTTTGAGGTTTATTCCCTGTATGCCAAGATGCTCAATGGTTTTTATCAAGAAGGGGTGCTGGATTTTATCAAAAGTTTTTTCTTCATCTAATGATATAATCATGTGGTTTTTGTTTTGATATCTGTTGATGTAATTAATTACATTTATGGTTTTATAAATGTTGAACCAACCTTGCATCCCAGGAATGAAGCCTACTTGGTCATGATGGATGATTTTTGAGATGTATTGCTGAATCCGGTTTGCTAGGATCTTGTTGAGAATTTTAGCATCTATGTTCATCAAAGATATTGGCCTGTAGTTCTCTTTTTTTGTTGGATCTTTACCTGGCTTGGGTATCAATGTGATGTTGGCTTCGTAAAATGATTTGGGGAGAGTTCCATCTTTTACAATCACCTGGAATACCTTCAGTAGGATTGGTATCAGTTCCTCCTTAAATGTCTTGTAGAATTCTGCTGGAAAACCATCTGGACAAGGGCTTTTTTTTGTAGGATGTTTTCGTATTACGTAGTCGATTTTCTTGATTGTTATTGGTCTATTTAGGGTCTCAATTTCTTCTTGTTCCAACCTAGGTAGGTTGTGTGATGTCAGAAAGTCCTCCATTTCCTTAAGGTTTTCAAGTTTGTTTCCATACAAGTGTACGTAGTAGTCTCTAATGATCTTTTGTATTTCTTCAGGGTCAGATGTGACTTCACCTTTTGTGTTTCTGATTGTGCTTACCTGGGTTTTTTCTCATTTTTTCTTGGTCAGTCTAGCTAGAGGACCATCAATCTTGTTTATGCTTTCAAAGAACCAGCTATTTTTTTTCGTTGATTTTTGCATTATCTATTTGTCTTCTATGTCCTGGATTGGGGCTTTTATTTTGGTGATCTGGATTCTTCTGCTGAAATTAGGGTTTTTGTGGTCTTGCTTTTCTAACTTCTTTAGGTGGCTTGTTAGGTTGTTATTTTGTGTTCCTTCCATTTTCTTCATGTGTGTTTGTAGGGATATAAATTCCCTTCTTACTACAGCTTTCAAGGTGTCCCAGAGATTTCGGTAAGATGTTTCTTCATTTTCATTTGTTTCCAGGTATCTTTTGATCCCTGTTTTGATTTCATCATTGACCCAGGAGTTGTTTAGCATCATGCTGTTTAGTGTCCATGTCTTTGTGGGTTTTGAGGGGACTTTGTTGGTGTCAATGTTTATTTTTATTCCACTGTGGTCTGAGAAGGTGCATGGTAGAAATTCGGTCCTTTTAAATTTTCTTATGCTTGATTTATGGCTAATTACGTGGTCGATCTTAGAATACGTTCCATGCGGTGATGAGTAGAATGTATATTCTGTGGTCTTTGGATGGAGTGTTCTGTAGGTATCAGTTAAGTCCATTTGGTTCAAAGTCACATTGAGATTTCGGCTCTCCTTGCTGACTTTTTGTCCTGATGATCTGTCTAGGGTTGTTAGTGGGGTATTAAAGTCCCCAGTTATGATGGTGTTAGAGTCAATATCTTTCTTTAGTTTTCCTAAAAGTTGCTTTATGAAAGTTGGCGCACCTATGTTGGGTGCATATATGTTTAGGATAGATGTTTCTTGTTGATGGATTGAGTCTTTTATCATTATGCAGTGGCCTTCTGTATCTTTTTTGATTTTTAATTGCTTGAAGTGTATTGTATCTGAAATTAAGATCTCTACTCCTCCTTTCTTTTGTATTCCGTTCACCTTAAAGTTTGTTTCCCATCCTCTTACTTTGAGTCTGTGGGTGTCCTTTCTAGTGAGGTGAGTCTCTTGAAGGCAATAGATAGTTGCCTGATGATGTTTTATCCATTTTGCCATTCTATGTCTTTTCAGTGGGGCATTTAGTCCATTCACATTTAGGATAATAATTGAAATGCAAGAGTTGATCCCTGTCATAAGGTTCTTACAGAGTGTTGTTCCTGTTTGTTTGTTGTCTTTCTTTGGGTTTTAGAGTCAGTTCATGTGTGTTTTTAATCTTTTGCCTATACTCTTGTGAAGAATGCTGTTGTTCTTTTTTCTTTTTCTTCTGTGTTCAGTACTTTCTTAAGTGTTTCTTGTAGAGGTGGTCTGTGGCAGTATAGGTTCTTAGGGATTGGATATCTGGAAAAGATTTCAATTCTCCCTCACTAATAAAGCTTAGTTTGTCTGGGTAGGTTATTCTTGGTTGAAATTGTTTATCTTTTAGAACTTTGAAGATAGGGCTCCAGGCTCTTCTAGCCTGAAGGGTTTCTGTGGATAAATCTGCTCCTATTCTTATTGGTCTTTCCTGGTAGGAAATCTGGCCTTTTTCTCTTGCTGCCCTAGGATTTTTTCTTTTATAGATACTTTGTTTAGGCGAATTATTATGTGTCTGGGAGTTGGTCTTCTCATTTGTTGTCTTGCAGGGGTTCTCTGAATCTCTTGTGTTTGATTTTTTCATCCTTGATGAGATGAGGGAAGTTTTCTTGAATGATTTCATGAAATGTTTGTTCCAGTGTGGTTTCTGTTTCTCTCTCTGCCTCATGAAGCCCAATTACTCTTAGGTTTGGTCTCTTGAAGTGATCTTTCATCTCTTGCAGGTTTTGTTCTGTCTTTTTGAGCTTCTTTTCTATGCTTTTGACAGTTTGGATTAGTTCTGTGATTTGGTCTTCGAGTGCTGAGATTCTTTCTTCTACTTGGCTGATTCTGCTTTCCCTGCTTATTAGTTTGTTATTTATTTCCATCACAGTATTCTTTACTGCTGTTATTTCTGACATCAGCTCCTTCTTATTTTCCTCTTGTCTCGCCTCAATTTTTAAAATTCTCTCCATTAATGTCTTGATGTCTGGGTTTATTGCATGTGACCAGTCATTCTGGGGGCTCTTCACTGTTTGTATGCCAGAATCTGTTTTCTCAGTGTCTGATCTCCCAGAGGTCTGTGTGAGACCTATATTCTTCTTTTGGTTTTTCTTCATTTGTGTGGCTTTTCCCCCTCCCTACTTTTTCCTTCCCTCCATGTCACCGTCTTCTTTAATTCTGTTATTCAGGGGTAGAGGGATTGCTTTTACTTCTGTTTGTTCAATCTCCTATTCTTTATGTATGCCCTCTTACTTTGTTCAATTCTGGAGTTGCACTGTAGATTGGGGGTGGTCCTTTTTGTACTTTTGAGATTTACTTAAGGGGGGAGCTGTGATTCAAAATCTATCTGCAGCTCCTGGTGTATGGATAATCTGGAACCCACTTCCCACTGCCTTGGAATCTGTCCATGCAGTGGGGCTGTAGGTTTACTCCCTGAAATAAAATGTGGTTAGCAGAGGGAAGAGAATGGAGCAGACAGTGGGTTGAAGAGAGGGGTGGAGAAATAGAGGAGTAAGGGGGAAAACAAACTAGTGTACCAACAAATGGGATAGAGGCCTATACTGAAACTGATAAAAACAATAGACCACAGCTACAGACGAACCAACTCCCATACAAAAAAAAAATAAAGCATATAATGATGCTAACATACAAGCCTACCAACCACCTTATTGGTGTGCTGTTCCTATATACAAAGATATAGTTTACAGAGAGAAGAAAAGAGAAGAAAAGGAAGAGAAAAAAAGGAACAATACAGTAGGAATAGAATTAAGTAATTAAACTAACAGAATCAACCAAGCACACTCTGAGACTTTTCATTTAAATCCAATGTCCTTTCAGTTCTGATTTCTAGCATTCTTTTCAAGCTGGTAAATTAGTTTTCAGTTAGGGTCAGTTGCCCCTGGTCTGCTGTGAAGGACAGTTCAGATCACCCTCCGTTCACCACTCTGGCCTATCTTTTTCAAGTTTGTTTCTCCCATTGCGGTGTTGTTACCTTGAATCGCCAGCAGGTGGTGCTATCTCAGCTGCTCACCCCAGAGTGGGTGGGGCTCGACAGGAACCGGCCGAGACTGGAGATGGTGTTTGCTTCGGGCACACCACAGGAGACTCACGGTGGGCAGGACATCTTGGTCGCAGGAGAAGTGGCAGCGATCCCAGCAGATCTTGCCTGCAAGGGCTTCAAGGACTGAAGTCGTGGATTGCCTCCAGCCTGGGTGGTGCAATGTGCTATCGGCAGCGGCTGCAGTCTGAGTGACAGAACCATAAAAATGATAATAGACCACCTTTTGGTCAGGATGTTTGTGAATTGCAACATCTGACAAATCTCTTACAGGAAAACCCTCTCCCCTTGTCTCCTTCCATAAAACCCACCACCTGAGGGCCTAAAATGCTAATATCTGGTGAAGTCAAGATCTAAGACTCAGTGGCTACAGTCAACATCAGAGACCCACAACCCTGGATGTTCCTCCAGGCCTAAACCCCCTTATCCCAAAGACCCTTAAATATACCCAGTTCTTGGTCCTTCAAGGCCACATTTGCCTCTAAGTGTAGGCCCCCTTTCCAATCAGTGAAATGTTAATAATAAACCTTACTTCTTTCTGCTTTCTTCCTTGTTGCAATCTTGCATTATTCCCGTGGCATCAGCACAGGCACCAGCTCACCTCCCCTCAATTTACCTTTTCAAAATATAAATTTTTTTCTTTCTGAATGTTTGAATTATTATGTCTTCCAAAAAGTATAAATTCTAAAAACTGAAATCTCTTTGTTGATATGCAAATACTTAACATTAAAATATTTAGAAGTGATTCTCAAACTTGGACTGAGAGGATAAGTATTTATACACAAAGAAGGAAAATATATACTATTCTAAGTTGATGTCTAATACAAGATATTCACAATCTAGCCGGGCTCGGTGGCTCAGTCTGTAATTCCACACCTTTGGGAGGCTGGGGTGAGTGGAATGCCTGAGCCTCAGGGTTCAAGACCCGCCTGGGCAACTTGATGAGACCTGATCTCTATAATAACTCAAAATGAACCTGGCGTGGTAGCACACACCTGTAGTTCCAGTTACTAGGAAGGCTAAGGCTGCACTCCAGTCTGAGTGACAGAGTGAGACTCCAATTCAAAAAAAAAAGAATTCACAATCTAGAAGAAAAATGACACTTTCATTCAGTAGATGGTCTGTAGTCAAACAGCTAAGCCTGTAGGGACAGCAAGAGAAGACTCCCTTCCCCACAGACTCAGCAGGAAGCAGAGGAACCAGTTCTTCCAGCACTACAATGTGTGCTGGTTTCCATACCTCTCTGTCAGTAAAAGCTGTAAAAGCTGTTACCCATCCAATGATAAAAACAATAGCATGGTACTTTTTAATTTTGAACTTTCCTAACCATGAGTGAATTTGAACACCTGTTCGTGTTTCTTGATGAACTCTGAGAATGTATTTTATGTACATTTAGAATCATTTTATAGAACAAAGAATCCAGTAGATGACTTGATTTGCATATCAATTTGGGAGATTTACATTTTAAGGTTGATCTTCCCTTTCAAGACAAAATCTGCATTTCTATTTCTTCATATCTTTTTGTTCCTTTAATAAGATAGTCTACTGTAGTATTCTTCAAATAGGTCTATGCATCTTTCTTGTTAATTTTTCCTGAGAGTTTTATTGTTATATTGCATTATAAAAATCATTTTCTCCATTTCTAAATATAAGAAGAAAATCTTTTTTAACATATTTTTCTGGTGTCTATATATCTCACAAATTTTCTAATTGTTTTTAGTAATTTTTAGTATCCTGTGTTTTCTTTGCACACAAGGATATCATCATCAAGAAAATTATTTTTTCCAATTTTTTTTTTTTTTAAATTGGAGTCTCATTCTGTCACCCAGACTGGCGCCACCGCAACCTCGACCTGCTGGGCTCCAGCAATCCTTCCACTCAGCCTTCCAAGTAGCAGGAACTACAGGCGAGCGCTACCACGCCCAGCTAATTTTTTGATTTATTGTAGAGATGAAGTCTCGCCAAGTTACCCAGGCAGGTCTCAAACCCGCGGGCTCAGACAATCCACTCACCTCAGCCTCCCTAAGGTGCGGGATTACAGGCTAAGCCACCGAGTCCAGCTTTCCCAATGTTTTTGCCTGCTATTTTATTTTCTTCTCTCTTTACACTTGAGATGATAATGACAGCTGCTAACCCTGTCTGACTTCTTAATTTTAACTAAAATTGTTTCATTATTTGGCTGAAGTAGATAAAATACGTTGCTTTTATTTTTTGGTTAAATTTCATTATTATATTTAAACGGGTTTTATTTGTATTTTATTTCAAATATTGTTAAGCAAGAATTACTTAATTCTATCAACAACTTTTTCGGATCCAAGCACACAATCAGAGCCAATATGTGAAGTTGCTATGTCACAATCATCAAAATTTTGAGAAAAGATGGGACTCATTAATTTCTAGAAGACAGCTGGTGCTTTTACAAAGCTTTTTACTTTGATCAAGAATATCTGAATTTTGTTTGCCATATAATATTAATCTTATAAAACATGTGCATTTCTCCAGCAGAAGTCTACTCATCTCAAAATGTGTTCTCAATGACACATTTTTGTGATAAAATTTGTAGCAGGGTTTCAATGTCTAATTACATTGATTTAAATCCCTATTGCATTTTACATCTCTTGATCTTAGAGTAAATTTAGCTTTTCTGATTACTGGTGCTGATTCTATTCCCAAGTAGTAATTTTCTGGCTTATTTTCAAATCCTCACTTGTCAGCATTGGCCATAACTAGAAAATTGCCAATATTTAAGGGATACTTTTTTTTTTCTATTTTAGAGCCCTTCTTTCCCTTTAGTTACAATTATTTCTCAATGAGAATTCACTTTTTTTGCCTCATCCCAAGATTTCAAAAATAAGATTTTCTAAATTGGTTTAATTTTCAGGATTCAATGTATTCTAAGAAACATTTTAATTCAAAATTAAATCTAAGTTTACTGTTTATAGAATTTTTTTGTTAGTGCAAAATCTTTTTAGGTTCTTTACATCCCCTTAAGTGTGGTTACTTCCCCTACAAAATACAGTGAATGAAGTGCTAACTCAGTTTCTCACTAAAGATCCCAGGCTACTTTCTACAGCTCATTTGTAATCAAATTTCTGATGTTCACTAATCTGTGCCTCTTCAAAAATGAGATTACATTACTTATTCTCAGACTCATTTTCAAGTCTATATAAAGTGGAAAATCTTTTGAAGTTAGAGAGACCTAGGTCAAAATCCTGGCTCTGCCATTTGTAAATTTTACAAACTTAAGAAATGTTATTAAGCTAATTGAGTATCAGCTAAAAATGTGCATGATAAAGTGTACATGCATTCATTTGTTCAATTCTTATTATTTGAACTTAAATGAAGAAAGCAAATGCAAGTTCTGAGAAAATTAACTATTTTAATGTTAAACTAACTGAAATGTGATTGAAGCATTATATACAATAAATTATTGCTGAGACTACAGCATGAATTCATTTGACTTGGAATCATAACATATATTTAATTTTGTAATTATAGGAAGCATGTATCTCTTACCTGTCACATATTTGACTTAAAAACATTCCATGGTTTTAAATGGAAAACAATTTAGATTCTTATTTCAAATTTTGGTACCACCAAAAAGATTAGTATCATTAAAAAAAGAGATTATGTCTGAGTTATGAATTATGTGCTATTTTGCTTATATTCAGAATTTGAAATCTTACATATGAAAATTTAAGTAAATATAAATGTTAATTATAAAACATTTATCACTAATTACCACAGAATAAATCTTAGAAAGTCATTTGCATAAATATATTAATTAATCTATTTGAACTCTGATTACGGCTTTCCCTTTACAGGCTCCCATAGAACAAAGAAACTCATTATAATGAGGAGTTCTTACAAAAAGTTATATTATGCAAATTGCCTTTGAAAATATTATTAAATGTGAACCTCCCAACCATAATGCAAAGATATTTTATCTATAAGTTAAATGTAAGAAAACCAAGTTTTAAAGAGCAATTGTGTTACTATACCAAAGTAACAAAACCAGCAAGTAGCAAAGTAGTATACCATTTAGCACATAGCCCTAGAAAATGATCATCACTTCCTCTGTCCTTGAAAAGTTATTGAATCGAGATGATTACTTCCAAAGACAACTGAACTATTACCACATCATGTGTCATAATCTCTCAGCATCCCACAGTGAGTAAATCCCTAATTCCTATATCTCTTCAAGAACTGAAATAGACCATATTTATTGTTGCATTAACCCTGATCATATTTATGAGTTCTGCAAAGGCTTAACTGATCTGGCCTCTCTTTTCCCTGCCCTGAGGCACATCCTCTGTATATATTCCCAGAAATCCAGAAATACTGACTCTAACAGCAGGTAGGATGCCTCAAATTTCACTGTGAATCTAGTACTCTCCTTCCTAATTCTACAATTAGGCACCATTTTTTTTCCTGACTTTCAGGCTATATTATTCTTACTCAGGTTGCCCAGACCTCACCTTTGATTACGCTTTATTACAAATCACTAAATTATAAAGTAGAAGTGAAACATTTGGGTCAATTAATTAAGCCCACATTTAAAAGCATAAATATACTCAGAATTTTCTAGTAAGTGAAGAGCCAAAGTTTTCAACAACTTCAGAATAGGGATACTTAAAAGATAGCCTATTCCATTACAAAAAAAAATTGTCTTCAAATTCTACACACTGGATCTAGTTGTCATCAATGAAAACACAAAGCAGACTACATTTAATTTTCTTCCATGCACACAAGAAAGCTTTTGAAAAATGTCAAACAGCATAAATGCAAAGCAAGCATGGTACAGCTTTCAGAAATAAACTCATGCATATGTAATAACAAAGAGTAAATGTGGCATCACCAGTCAATGAAAAAGGGTGAACTGTTTAGAGGTAGTGTTAGAGAAACTGATTCAATATAATAAAAAATGCCACCAGAGCACTACATATAAAGGTAGGATTAATGATCTAAATGTGAAAAGGAAACTTTAAAATTAATAAAAGATGATGTAGAATATCTTAGACATAAAGATAGTATAGATCATTTTTATCAAAACTACAAAATCACAAATTAATAACAATCACTGGGGAAAGGAGACCATATTTAGCTGGGAAAACTGGTTGACCACATGCAAGAATGAAACTGAACCTCTACCTATCACCATATACAAAAATCAACTCTAGATGGATCAAAAACTTAAATTTAAAGTCTCAAATTGTAAGAATCCTAAAAGAAAATGTAGTAAGCACTTTTATGCACATTTGACTAGGCAACAAATTCTTGACCATGTCCCCAAAAACAAATGCCATAAAAGCTAAGATAGACAAATGAGACCTCATCAAACTGAAAAGCTTTTGCACAGCAAAAGAAACCATCAAGAGTGGAAAGAAACAACCTACAGAATGGGAAAATTTTCATATTTCATATTTTCAAATGATGCATCTGACAAAGGCCTAACATCCAGGATCTACAAGAAGCTCAAACCAAGTGAAAGTAAAAAATCAAACAACCTCATTAAAAAGTGAGCAAAGAACATGAACAGACACTTCTCAAAAGATGACATACAAGCAGTCAATAGACAAATGAAAAATTGTTCAGCTTCACTAATCATCAGAGAAATGCAAATCAAAACTACAATGAGATGCCACCTAACTCCAGTAAGGATGGCTATCATTAATAAGTCAAAGACAGCAGATGCTGGCACAGATGTGGAGAAAAGAGAACACATCTACACTGTTGGTAGGAGTGCAAGCTAGTTCAATCTCTATAGAAAGCAGAAGGTGAGCCCCAAAAGAACTAAAAATTGACCTTCCAAACAATCCAACAATCCTCTCCTTAAAAAATCTCTTGTGTGAACCACATGGAGACCGAGAAATAATTAGAAATATTGGCCTAATGTATACATAGTATCACTGATGGATCTTTCAAAATAAAACATGTTGAGGGAAAGAAAATGATTGTAAAAATGTATATAATAATATCACTTACAGATTTTAAATATATACTATAATTAACCAACTTTTTTGGAAGATTGATAAGATGAAATGAAAAGTTACATATAAAATAAATTGTAAGATGACTGTGATGAGAGGTATGCACAAAAATGGAAATAAAAGAAAAATATAGAAGAAATAATTATGATAAATGTTGTTTTGAAAAATGAAGCAAGCTATGTGTGGAAAACAATAATACGGTATAAATAAGGAAGTATATTAAGTTTTAACGCCTATAGTTGAAGAAAATATTTAGAGAAGACATCAGTTGTGTCCCTGCCCAAACTAGAACTGCTGTGAACATATATAACTGTTTACCTAAGCTTGTGTTTCTTCAGTCTTTTCCCTTGGTCCCCAAGAGCTACCGAATTTGAGCATGCACTGTTGGCTGATT
Organism: Carlito syrichta; assembly: GCF_000164805.1. Taxonomy (NCBI): domain Eukaryota; kingdom Metazoa; phylum Chordata; class Mammalia; order Primates; family Tarsiidae; genus Carlito; species Carlito syrichta. The sequence goes on from NW_007248120.1 coordinate 99,620, forward strand.
AGCACAACTCTTGACCACAACCAATTTTTTCTCACTCTCCTTCAGCTAAGAGTGGCCACATAACATGCACGTCCAAACAGAAGTAGTCAGACGTCTTCTAAGAAGGGTTTCCCTTCCCAACTAAAATGACAAACATTCATAAAGACCTAATGCCCTTCATCATTTGTCTTTCTTACTGTTTCCTGCCTGGAACATGCTCATGATGTTGGTCATATTCAGCAACCACTTTGGTGAGGAGCAGGAAGAGAAAAGTGTCCAGATACGTTCAGATTTCCTTGAGCATTTGAGATTTCTTGCATCATATATTTCAAAAACAGCTAACATTAAATTAATATCATTGCCTCTTAATTACCATGACTAAAACACAGGATCAAGCCAATCACTTTTGGACTAGTGCACTAACCTCATGACTAGATTCTCTTTCTCATTAATCTCTTTATGCTAAAACTCTGTTTATATATATATGATATTTTGCATGTGATATTTGTGTTATGTTTAGATATATATATAATGAATTGACATATAAGGAATTAAGAAGTATGTAATAAGAACCAATATTTGGATTCAATCAATAAAAATGAGCATTGTCTTATCTCAAGTTGAGGTCACTCAGTTTTTCAAGAGACCACAAACCTTGAAATTAATGCTGATTCTGACATAAAGGAGACCAGACTTCTTCATGAATAAGGCTTTTATTAAGAAACCACTATTTTTGTTTTATTTTAGTATGCTGCAATTATATAGTATTTCTGTGCTTTTACAGATAGCCACAGTACAAAGACAGAAAAAAGTATGTAAAAACTTACATTTGAAAGAATATAATCTTGCATCTTCAGTAATATGATGGAACCTCTCAGTCTCCATCTACTGAAAAGAGCTTCTCCTAAGTTCATTCTGATACTCAACAGACAACAGGCAATCTTGACTTTGATGTGAAGACAATGTACAGGGGAGATTTCAACTGGACTTGATCTCAGACTCATCATTTCAAAGGTAAGAATGATCTGTAGCGATAATTAGCAGCAAGAGGAATAGCATCTGCCATGGCAGAATGATTGGTAGCCACTCCAACCAGAGCTTCATTCACAGTCATATTCACAAGAGCCATATCCACAGACATGGCTAGAGCCAGAGCCAAAGTCAGAGCCATATTCATCCAGAGCTGTAGCCACAGCTCCCACAGGAAGCATCAAAATTGATGAGTGCAAAAACTATTTTGAACAGTGGAAAAAGCATCTTGATAGGTGCATTGCATCAAATGAAAAGTATTCAAAGGTGACTGAAGTTTAAGCATGTAAGAATAAATACACAATTTTTTATAAATAAATTCTGTTTTGGGGGGTCTCCCCAGTACAACTTTAATTTTATCTTCCATAATTTTTTCATGACCATGACATAATATAACAAGTCATCAAACTGTATTTGACCTCCAAATATCAATTTATCATTCACTCAAGATCTTAGAAATGGTCTATTGAACAAGAAATGCTACTCATCACACCATCATCATCAACATTGTCGTTGTTATAATCATAATCGTCATTTTTTTATTCTTTCCTAATGCTTTTGTCCTTTTATCACAACCATATCACATTTCTTTTCATGGATTTTGGTCAAGGAATTGACTATTTCATCATGCTACAACCACTCCCTGAAACAGTCCTTTTTGCTCTAAAGAAAACCTTGTCAATCCCCTCCTTTTCCAGGAAGGTTATGACCTTTCCTTCTTTGAGGGATAATATTTTGCTAACCTTTTGATGGGTGGGTTATATGAGGAAATATATCATTTATTATTTAAAAGACAAACTTTTCTAAGAGTTTCAGTTTAAAGTGAGGGATATTTCTTGGTTCACAACTTCTTTGTTGTTGAAGTCCTATTGTCTAATTTCTAATTCTGGTACATTGGTCAGGGCTGTTTGTGTGTTTACTTAGACTACTCTCATGTTTGTACTGCATGTCAGTGCTTTCCACTACAATATAGAGGATCAATAACTTGCTCTTCCAGACAAGTGGAGTGGATGGAGAATGGGGAGCTGTTGATCAAGGGTACAAAATATTAGTAAGACAGGAGGAATCAGCTTTCACGATTTTTTTCTTTCTTTTTTTTCTTTTTTTTTTGAGTAAGCATCTCTCTCTGTCTCCCAGCCCAGGCTGGAGTGCAGTGACATGCTTACAGCTACTGCAGCCTCAACCTGCTGGGCTCAGGTGACCCTTCTGCTTCAGACTTCCAAATAGCTGGAACTACAGATGTGTGCCACCACATCCAACTAATTTTTTATTTATTATGCAGTTGACATCTTGCCAAGTTACCCAGACTGGTCTCAAACTGTTGGTCTCAGGCAATCCTCTTATCTTCTCCTCCCAATGTGCTGGGATCACAGACATGAGCCACCATGCCTGCCACTAGTGATTTATCACACAGAATGGTGACTATAATAAATAGCAATGTATTGTATTTTTCAAAACTACTAAATGAATAGATTTCAAATTTTTCATCACAAAAAAACAAGTTTGTGGGGTAATGGGTTTTTTAAATTAGCTTAATTTCATTATTCACAGTATTTTCCTGATTTTAATCTCACTTGTCTCTTCCAAAACAAAACTTTAATAATGATATTTACTTATAGTATTTTCATTGTATACCTTACATCATTGCATTATTTACAGTGTACTTTTCTATGAAATTTCTTATTCATCCTTACTTTTTACTTAATATCACCTTTATTGCCTTGATTATAGAGATGGAGTGTGCATAAGTAAAATTCACGAAAGTATATACATTAAATATATGCACTTTTATATCAATTATATCTTAATAAAGTTAATAAAATAAATAAAATTAAGGTAATAAATAAATATTATTCTGCAGTCACTGGTCAAACAAGAGGCAACTCTCTGGAGCACAGTTGGTGAACAAGTGATGCTCATCCAGTAATGTGGGCATGTAGAGGGTCTGGAAGCCCTGGGCCACAGGCAGACTGTGGAGTGGGGAGGTGGCAGAAGACTGTAGAGGAAATCCAGGTGTTTGTGAGGATAGGATCCATGTGGGTAGGATCCCCATAAGGATTCATGAGTAAAAAGTCTTCAAGCTACTAGTTTTTATGTAGAGGGGGCCAAATAAATGTTGTTGCCAGGCTGAAGCTCAGCATCCTCAAGGATCCAGCATAGGCTGAACCCAAGGCTGAAGTGGAGCTTCACCAGATGTCTTCATACCCTTTCCTTCCCTCCTGTACTGCAGCCAAAAAACGCATTCTCCTGCAATGTCCCTGCTGCATCCTCTCCTGAGAAAGCTTAAAGTCTTGCTCACAGTAATGGACAAATGCTTAAAGGGATCCCATCTTTCATTACATGGCATATATCAAAGGATGATTTGATGCAGAGAGGCCATAAAGTGATAACTAGTGCAATCTCTCCTCTAAGTTCTAGAGCTTCTATAGTAAAAATAGCTTTTCTTGGCAAACAAATTGATTAATTTCCTGGTTGAGCAATTTACTGCTTATAGGACTGTGGAAAATGTTCTCAGCCTATATGGACCTCAGTTTCTGCAACTACCAAATGGGAATAAAAATAACTACATATATTTTTTAAATGTCTAGAGCCTACATTTTCTTTCTTTTCCCTATTTTCTCTATCCAAATAGAAGCATTCCCAAACAATAACAGATTTTCAAATTTATATTTTATTTGCACTGAATTATTTATTGTACTAAAATTTTGATAGTTGTATGTAGCTATAGTTTATAAGTATATGTGATATATATGTGCTGTTTATATATTAGTATGTTTATTTGGTCCCCTGTATCTGCAAATTCTGTATCCACAAATTCAACCAACCATAGATCAAAAATATTTAGAAAAAAAGTATAAAAACCAAAAATAAACAATAAAAATAATGTGAATTTTAAAATAGAGTGTAACAACCATTTATATTACATTTACATTGTATTAGATATTACAAGTAACTTTGGGATGATTTAAAATATATGAGAGGACACGAATAGTTTACATGTAAATATCATACCATTTATATCAGGGACTTGTACATCTGCAGATTTTGGTATCCTGAGAGTTCCTGGAACCTATTCCCCGTGAACACTGAGGGAACACTAATATGCGTGTGTGTGAGTGTGTGTGTGTGTGTGTGTGTGTGTGTGTGTGTGTATCATTTATGTATAAATTAATGTTTTTAATAATACATTTTCAATAGTAACCAAATACCCTCAGAAAATGAACTTTATGTAATTGATCTCAGTCCACTTTGCCTGAAGCATTTTATTCAATAATGATTTTTAAGCACATTATCAAGCAATACATCACAAGATTTGACTTCATAGTAACCATGAAAATTCATAGAAATTAACAATACCTAACTTGGGAACATGCCTACATATTCCATAGGGAGAAAGTGAATTTCTGCTTCCCGGGTAGTCATAAAATTGCTATGTAGGAGTAAAGTGAATCTCTGCTTGGAAGGGTGACTATACTACTGTTGAAGATTTCAATAGAGATGCATAATGTGTCATTCTGATAGAGCCTCTCTTGATTCATGAGTTCATACTCTAAATGTCCTAGGAGAATCACATTATAGCAAATGTGTTACCCTTTTTTACCCTCTTTCCACTTTTAAAATTTTTATTTTTAATTGACTACAAAACATATATGCATATAAGTTGTGCGGCATGATGTTTGCATGTGTGTATGCATCATGGAATGATTAAATTCAGCTATATAACATATGCATGCATTGCCTCACATGATTATCATTTTTTGTGGTCAGCACAAAATCTATTCTCTTAGCAACTTTCAAGTGTGCAATACAATATTGCTGACTGTCGTTACCATGCTTGCATTATCTCTCCAGAACTTATGTATCTTATAAATGAGGGTTTACACCATTTGAACATTGACCCATTTTCCCCTCTCCTCAGCCCCTGGAAACCCCCACTGCTCTCTCTGTCTCTATGAGTTTGAATTTTTCAGATTCCACATATAAGTGAGATTTTGTGGTATTTTGTCTTTCTGTACCTGGCTTATTTTACTTAATGTATGTCATACAGTTTTATCCATGTTGTTGCAAATGATAAGTTCTCCTTTATTAAGGCCTAAATAAAATTGTATTGTGTGTGAATGTCACATTTTCTTTATTCATTTATCCACTGATGGACACTTAGGTTGATGGATGGTTCTCTATCTTGTCCATCATGAATAATGCCACAATAAACATGGGAGTGCAACTTCATCTTCATTATACTGATTTCATATTCTTTGGGTATATAATCAGAAGTGTGATCAATAGATTATAAGATGGCTCTATATTTAATTTTTTGTATAACTTTTATCTGTTTTTTATAGACTTGTACTGATTTATATTCCTACCAACAGTAGAAGGGCTGTCTTATCTTTCATTTTTTTGATAACAGATGTGAGGTGATATCTCACTGTTGTTTTAATTTGCATCTCCCTAATAGTGGTGTTAAGCATTTTTTCATATGCCTGTTGACCATTTGTGTGTATTCTATTGTAAAATGTCTATTCTGATCCATTGTCCATTTTTTAATGAGGTTATTTGTTTTCTTCCTACAGCAATCTCTTTCTTTTCCATGGTTTTGCTTTCTATGGTTTCACTTACCCACAATCAACAGTGGTCTGAAAATAATAAATGAAAAATTTAGAAATAAATAATTCATAAGTTTTAAATGCTGTTCCTCTACATCTCATCCACAATGTAAATCATCCCTTTGTCTGGCATATCCATGCTGTAGATGCTACCCACGTGCTAGTCACTAGTAGTCATCTCGTTATCTGATGGACTGTAGTGGTATTGCAGTGCTTGTGTATAAGTAACTTTTGTTGGCTGGGCTCGGTGGCTCAACCTGTAATCCCGCGCCTTTGGGAGGTTGAGGTGAGTGAATTGCCTGAGCCCACAGCTTCGAGACCCGCCTGGGCAACTTGGCAAGACCTCATCTCTATAACAAATCAAAAATAAGCTGGGCGTGGTAGCTTGCGCCTGTAGCTCCAGCTACTTGGAAGGCTAAGGCAGAAGGATTGCCAGAGCCCAGCAGGTCAAGGCTGCAGTGGCTGGGAGCAGCCACTGCACTTCAGTCTGGGCAACAGAGTGAGACTCCAACTCACAAAAAAAGTAACTTTTGTTTTACTTAATAATGGTCCCAAAACACCTAACAATGCTGGCATATTATTATTATGGTTCTATTTTATTATTGTTCTTGTTAATCTGCAAGTTAATTTCTTACAGTGCCTAGTTTATGAGTTAAACTTTATCATAGGTATGTATGTTGGGGGGAAAACGTAGTATATATAGAGCTTGGAACTGTCCACAGTTGCAGACATTCGCTGAGGGTCTTGGGACATATCCTCCAGTAGAAGTGAGGACTGCTGTATTACTTGAGTTCTCTATATGCTGTAATTTGGATATTAACTCTTTATGAGATGTATGGTTTATATTCTCCCATTCTGTAGGCTATCTCTTCACACTGTTGATTGTTTTTCTTGTGGTACAGAAGCTTTTTAATTTGTTATAATTCAGTTTCTCTAATTTTGCTTTTCTTAGCTGTGCTTGTGGGATCATATTATAAAATTTGTCCAGACTGTGTCAGAGAGTTTTCCCCTATGTTTCCATCTAGTAGTTTTATAGTTTCAGGTCTTAACTTTGAGACTTTAAACATTTTGAGTTGATTTGTGTGTATTTACTGTGAGATGAGGATCTAATTTCATTCTTCTGCATGTGGATATTTTGGGGGATTTTTAGCACCATTTATTGAAGAGACTGTCCTTTCCCCATTGTTTGTTCTTGGCATTTTTGTTAAGTGTCAAAACCATCCATTGACCATAAATGTAAAGTTTTGGTTTGGGGCTTTTTATTCTGTTTCACATTGTTCTATATCTAGGATTTTATGTGAATACCATGCCATATTGATTGCTATAGCTTTGTATTCGATTTTGAAATCAAGGAGTGTAATACCTCTGGCTTTGTTCAAGACTGCTTTGACTATTTGAAATCCTTTGCGGTGCCATTAATTTTAGGATTCTTTTTTTCTATTTCTGTAAAAATTGTCATTAGAATTTTGATAGGAATTGCATTAAATCTGTCAATTGCTTTGGGTACTGCAGACATTTTAATTATATTATTTCTTCCAGTCCATAAACAGAGTATCTTTCCATTCATTTTCGTGTCTTCTACAATTTTTTTCACCAGTTTCATAGTTTTTAGTATGAAGATCTTTCACTTTTTTTGTTAAATTTTTTACTAAGTATTTTTGTTTTGTTTTTGTAGCTTCTATGAATGGGATTTTTTTCTTGATTCCTTTTTCAGATAGTTGGTTGTTAATGTATATAGATGCTACAGATTTTTGTATGTTGATTTTATATCTTCCAATTTTACTGAATTCATTTATAAGTTCTAAGATATTTTGAGGGGAAGTCTTTAGGGTTTTCTACATATAAGATCATGTCAGCCGGGCTCAGTGGCTCAGCCTGTAATCCTGCGCCTTTGGGAGGCTGAGGTGAGTGGATTGCCTGAGCCCGCGGGTTCAAGACCCACCTGGGCAGGCGAGACCTCATCTCTACAATAAATTTTTTAAAAAATAGCCGGTGTGGTAGCACGCACCTGTAATTCCGGCTACTCAGAAGGCTGAGGCGGAAGGATCGCCAGATCCCAGCAGGTCAAGGCTGCGGTGACCGGGAGCGGCCACTGCACTCCAGTCTGGGCGACAGGGTAAGACTCCAACTCAAAAAAAAAAAAAGATCATGTCATCTGCCAGAGACAATTTAATGTCTTCCTTTTCAAACTGGATGCCTTTTATTTCTTTATCTTGCCTAATTGTTCTGGGCAGGACAACTATTACTATGTTAAATAGAAGTTGTCTTGTTTCTGATCTTACAGGAAAAAATTTATTTTTCACCACTGATTATGATGTTAGCTATGGGCTTGCATATATGAGTTTTATGGTGTTGAAATACTTTCCTTCTCTATCTAATTTGTTGAGATATAGAAATAAAGTATTTTTTTCTGCATCTATTCAAATGACTTTATGGTTTTTGCCTTCACTCTGCAATGCAGTATATCATATTTATTGATTTGAGTGTGTTGACATATTCTTGCATCTTAGGGATAAAAATAACAGTGATCATGGTGAATGTTCTTTTTGTTAGGTTAAAGATCTCACTGGGGCCTCCAAAAATGTTAGGTTAAAATATATCCCAGCGTGGCCTCCAAATGTTAGGTCAGACCAAAAGGGGGTGTGTATGCCATCTGGTGCCGTGAGAAGGATGCAAAGAATTACACAGAAGTTAGATTGGAAGATATAGTTTATTTAGAAAGTAAATTAGAGACATGGCTGTCATAGTTCAAAGAGCCATGTGTGTCGGGAGCCGCAATCACTAGTAAAAGTAAGGTAAAAGGGACCTGAAAACAGGAAAAACGCCAGCTGGGAGCAAGGCCCCAGTAAAATGCGGCCATGACGGAGGCAAAGCCCCACGGATCCTGTTGACGGACCTTCCCTAACTTTGAAGGATCGAGTGCATAAGCTTGAGAATGTTCCCTCTTCAATTGAGATAATAGATGTGCAAATGGATAATGGCATTTGACAGCAAAAATTATACATAGGAATAATGGAGGTGAGAGTGCAGCAAAAAGGGTGCCCCTTAGGGTGTGTAAGGATGTTTTTCAGTAAACAGCAGGAGGCTGAGAAGAACGAGTCAGCCACTTCCTCATAAACAACACACTCCAGCTGAGAGCTGATAAAAAATAGGTTAAGATATTTTAGGATTAAATAAGTAGTTTAATGAAGATAGAATTTAGAATATTAATAATAAGATAGTAAGATAAGATAAACTAGTAAGATAAGAGATATACAATAGTATAAGTGATAGTTAAGAAAATATAGAGACATAAGGATAGAAATAAGATTAATAGAAATAGATATATAGTAGTAAGTAAGTTAAATAAGACTTAGGGTTAAGGTTTAGCTTTATAAGGTAAGGATATTATAGACCTATAATAATAAATAGTTATAAGAAAGTTAGGAAGAAAACCAGGATGTTCATAATGTTTGACTTAAGAAAAACACCATCTGTGGTTGAAATTGTTAGAGGTCAACCTTATTGTGAGTGCAAAAACGATGTACATGGGCGTTTGGTTAGCAACATAAGATACATTTGTGGGTACAGGGCTGAGTGGAAAACCTATATAAGTTTGTGAAAAATAAATAAAAATTGGCAGAGTCTTGAGCTCTCCCCAGGTAGAGGATTCCTGTCGTTTTCGTCTTTTCTTTTTCGCCGCTTCCCGATTCTCCTGTCTCAAGCCCTGACTCTGTCCTGGAGCTGGACTCCAGCACATGTGGACATACCAGAGTTTACCAAAGAAGTCAATGGCTAGAGAGAGAGAGAGAGAGAAAAGATTTACTTCTCCAAGGTAGAAAAGGGGACAAAGCTAAGAAAACATGGCAGCCACAGCTCAAAGAGCACATGACCAGATGGTAGCTTAGCAGAGCAATGGTGAATGGCTGCTCAAAGTCAAATTCTTTTTAAACTTTCCCTTTGATGGGGGCAGGTTGTTAAGGTAACTGGGTGGTGGTCTGCTCCATGTCATCACAAAGGGAACAGGCAAACATAGTTCTTCTGCACAGATTTTAATGACTAATGTCTTTTTTTCTCCTTCTCTATAAATCATGTTATGCACGGACTCACAAAAGTCAAGAAACACTGGCTCTAAGAGCAGGTATGACACCTCAAAACTGACTTCAGACCAAATATTCTTCTTCCTAACTCTATGGAATTGGGCATCATTTTTTCCAGATTTCTAGGACATATCATCCCAATCCAGGGTGCCTAGACCCTTCAATTAGGGAATCACTAAATTTCCAAATATAAGTGAATGATATGAATAAATTAATTAAACCCATATTCTGAGTGCAGATTTACTTGGACTTTTCTAGAACATAGAGGTCCAAATTCTACAATTTTAAGATAGGGATGCTACAAGGTAGCTTATTACACCTTCCTGCTACTGTAGCCATTGCAAAGATTTCTTATCTTGTGGAGTTTATTTTTATTTCATCTCTACCCATTGGATCAAGGTGTTCTCATTGGAAACACAAGGCAGAAAAAACATTCTCTATCACATATGTACAAGTTGCCTTTGAAAATTTCCAAGAAACATACATGTAAAGATAGCATGGTACAAAGTTTACCAAAAAATACATGGATGGGTGATAACAACAGACTAAATGTGGCACTACTAATCAATGACAAAGGGTATTCTGTTTAGTAGGTGGTATAGGAGAAACTGGCTTAATATACTATAGAATAAAACCGGAACACTACTTATAAAGGTAGACTACATGTGAATTAAGGATCTAAAAATGAAATGTAAAATTTTTAATTAATAAAATAAATATATATATAAATAAATATATTTGCCATAAAAATAGCATAGGTCATCCTAAACACAACTAAAAAAAATCACAAATCACAGGTTTACAACTTTTGTTCAATTCTGCACACTATGTGTAAAAATAAACAAATGTCAGTTTGGGAGACTTTTGCAATGTCTAAAAATGGCAGGGGAATTTATCAAGACTATACAATGAACTTCTACTTATCAATTTTAAAAAGACAGAAAGTCCAATAAAAAAATGGGAAAAGGATCTAGAAGAGAAAACATGAAAAGTCAACACACATTGGAAGAAATAAACTATCAATCCATTAGTAATCAGAGAAATATAAATTAAAACAACACTTTTCACTTTACATACAAACAACATTAGGTTAGTTAACACAATACTTGGTACATATGTGAGGACACAAGAAATGAAATTTGGGGATTTGGATAGGTGCAGACATTCTGAAGACTAACCTAACAATACATAGTAAAATTAAACACATACATAACACTTGTCTCAGCAATTCAGATTTTGAAAGTTGATTCTCACAGAAGCCCATAAGACAGCAGTTCCCAACCTTTGTGACATCAGGGATCAGTTTTGTAGAAGACAATTTTTCCACAGACGGGGTGGAGGCCGCGCAGAGGCAGTGGGACCCAGGATGGGCCTCGGGCATTAGACTTTCCTAAGGAATTCAGCAACCTAGATCCCCAGCATGTGCAGTTTACAATGGGATTTGCATTCTTAGGAGAATCTAATGCCTGTGCCGATGTGACAGAATTCAGAGCTCTGCTCACCCACCATTCGTCTCCTGCTATGCAGCTGGTTTCCTAACAGGCCACAAACCAGTCCCTGACCCCGAGGTTGGGGACCACAGTCATAAGAGACATGCGTTTATTGCAGCAATGTTGTCCTGAAGAAAAACTGGGTGTGGTCATGTGTGCATCATTGAGACAGTAAACGGACAAAGTCTTGTGTATGAACCACTTGGAGTACCATGAATCAATTAGAAATAATGGTCTAACATGCAAAGAATTTCACAGATAGATCTGTTCATACAAATTGTGCTGAGGAGAAAAAAAATTTAGACATATAATAATACCATTTACATAAAATTAAAATATACAATAGAATAACTCACTTTCTTGGAACTTTGACAATATAAAATTGGATGTTGCATATACAATAATAGAAATTGCAAGATGGTTGTAAATGAGAGATGGGCATGACACTGAAAAAAAACAAGAATTAATAAATTATTATTTTAATCAAAAAATTAAACAGAGAACAGTCATGTGACAATAAACAATACTCTGATATAAATAGTGGAGTATATTAAGCTCAAACCTCTACACTTGGAAAAAAAAATAGTGAAGACATCAATTGTGCCCCTGCCCAAACTAGAACCTAGAACTGCTGCGAAGACATACATTCAATAACCTAAACTTGTGCTTGGTAGACTTTTGTCCTTTTCCCTGTATCTCTAAGACCTACGGAGTTTGAGCACACACTGCTAACTAGCACAGCTCTTGGCCACAATTCATTTTCTGTAACTCCTTCACTAAGAGTGGCCATATAACATGCATGTCCAAACAGGAGTACTCAGATATGTTCTAAGAAGGGTTTTCCTTCCCAAATGAAATGACAAACGTCCTTAAAGACCTGATGCTGATGCTTTTTATTCATCATTTGTCTTTCTTTCTTTTTTCCTTCCTAGAACACGTGCATGATGTTGGTCATAATACAACAACCACTTTGAAATCATGAGTACAAGAAATCACATAGCAAGAGTGGGGAGCAGGAAGAGAAAATGGTCTGATACTTTCAAATTTCCTTGAGCATTTGTAGTGGTCTTATCTGCTTACTGCAAGATTTCTTGTTTCACACATTTCAAAAATGGTTAGCATTAAACTAATATCATTGCCTCTTCATTACTGTGACTTAAACACAGGATCAAGACAATCCTTTCTGTATTAGTGCACTAACCTCATGACTAGATTCTCTTTCTCATTAATCTTTTTATTCCAATTCTCTATTCATACATGGTGTGATATTTTGAGTGTAATATTTGTGTTTATGTTTAGATATGAATGTAAATAATTCACATACAATTAATATAAATATGTATAAAACATCCAGTACCAGGAGTCAACCAATAAGAGAAAATTGTCTTATCATAAGTTAGGGTCACAGCATTTCAAGAGGCCATAAACCCTGAAATTAATGGTGATTCTGACATGAAAACCAGACTTCTGAGTGAATAAGAAATTTTATTAAGAAACTGCTATTTTCTGGCTGTATATTTATGCATATTTGTGTACCAATTCATATGTCTATAGGCATACACTTATAACCCCATAGCTAAGTAGTTACTGCTATCAATCCATGTTAATACAGCTCTGTAAGCATAAATGTATATAATTGAGAATAATTGTTTCTTTAAAGTATATATTTTACCTCTACATAAAATGTTAATTATTAAAATAGGGGGCACACATCATCAAGGATACCTGCATAATGAACATTTGCAAACTTAATCCTGAACTGTACCCTACATATTTAAAATAAAAAATATAAATAAATAAATAAAGCTTAAATAACAATGATAACTTTTTTTAATAGCAATAAAATATCACAACTAAAAAAAGAAATTTCTATTTTCATTACATTTTCTTATGTTCAAATTATATAGTCTTTTTGTGTTTTTGCAATTGTCACAGTACAAAGATGGGGGGGAACGTAGGAATTTACATTTGGAAATTAATCAGAATAAAATCTTCTGTCTTCACTCATGTGATGGAGCTACTCAGTCTCCATGCTCTGTAAACAGCTTCCATGTTCATTCAGGTTCCCATCAGACAACAGGCAATTTTTACTTTGGTGTAAAGATAATGAGTGGGGGCCAGCCTCAGTGGCTCAGCCTGTAATCCTGCGCTTTGGGAGGCCGAGATGAGTGAATTGCCTGAGCCCGCGGGTTCGAGACCTGCCTGAACAACTTGGCGAGACTTCATCTCTACAATAAATCAAAAAAATTAGCCGGGTGTAGTACCGCGCGTCTGTAGTTCCAGCTACTTGGAAGGCTGAGGCGGAAGGATCGCCGGAGCCCAGCAGGTCGAGGCTGCGGTCGCCGGGAGCGGCTACTGCACTCCAGTCTGGGCGACTAAGTGAGCCTCCAACTCAAAAAAAAAAAAAAATAGATAGTGAGTGGGGATACTTCAATTAGACCCGATCTTGGCCTGGTCATTTCAAAGGCAAGAATGATCAGCAGTGATGATTAGCAGCAAGAAGAATGGCATTTTCTGTAGCAAAATGGTCAGTAACCACAGCATCCAGAGCTGTATCCACAGCCATAGCAAGAACCATATCTATATCCATATTCCTGTCCAGAGCCACAGCCATATCCACAGCCTGAGTCATAGCCACAGCCAGAGCCAGAGCCACAGCCTGAGCTGTAGCCACAGTCACAGCCATAGCCACAGCCCCCACAGGAGTTTCTGTAGTAGTTGCAGCACATGGTGTCAGGAGATGAGGTTTCACTTGAGGTGTAGAGGATTATTTCTGAAATATGTGTGTAATCTACTCGCAGGGGGGGATGGGTCACACTTACATGGGCCCTGTTCTCTCATGTCACAATCATGAAAAATGAGCTCATTCTGTGTACAATCACTCTCTTAGGAATTCATAATGTACTTACTGCTTCCCTAGGCATTTTTTAAGCCATAAAACAAAATAAAGGTATAAGTTCTAAACACCCAAGTTTATACAACCATAATTTCATTTCCTGACCATAATGTAATATAACACTAAACTATGTTTGATGTAATAATATGTGTTTATTATTCTACTCTATCAAGGCCTTGGAAATCATCCATTAGGCAAGAAGTTCATCACCACCATCTTTATTTCCTTTTATCTTTTCCTAATTCTTTTTTTAATATGTGTAAGTTTTGAAGGTGCAGTTTTGTTACATGGATATGTTGTATAGTTGTTTTACAAATCAGGGCTATTAATGTAACCATCAGCCAGATAGTGTACAGTATACCCATTAAGTAATTTCTTATCTCTTAATCCCCACCTTCCCATCCTAATGAGCCTCCAATGTCTATTATTCTATTCTCTGTGTCTATGTCTACACATCATTTAGCTCCACTTATAAGTGAGAACATGTGGTATTTGAATTTATGTTCCTTGAGTTATTTTGTTTAAGAAAATAGCCCTCACTTCCCTCCATGTTGCTACAAAAGATGATTTCATTTCTTTCATGACTGAACAGTATTCCATTTTGTATATATGCCACATTTTCTTCACCCAGTCATTCATTGATGGACATGTAGGTTGATTCCATATCTTTGCTATTGTGAATAGTGCTGCTGAAAACATACTAGTGCAGATATTTTGGTGATGTTGTGAATTCTTTTCTTTAGGGTATATACCCAGTAATGGGATTGCTCGTTCAAATAGAAGTTCTATCTTTAGTTCGTTGAGAAATCTCCATACTGCTTCCCATGTAAGTTGTACTAATTACGTTCCTACCAACAGTGTATAAATATTCCCTTTTCTCTGCATCCTTGTCAACATCTTTTTTTTTTAACTTTTAAAATAATAATCATAATCACTTCAAATTACTTTTCATGGATTTTGGTCAAGGAATTGAGTATTTCACCTGCTACATCCACTCCCTGAAACACTCTCTTTCTCTCTGAAGAAAAACTTGTCTGTTGGCCTCCTTTCCCAGACAAGTTATAATCTTCTCTTCTTTCGTTGTGAGGAAAAAAAAAATTTATGAAATTTCTGATAGTCAGTTATGTAAGGAGGTATTACACTTATTATTTAAAGAACAAATCGGGAGATGTTGATCGAAGGGCACTAAATTTCAGTTAGGCAAGAGAAATCAATTTTAGTGAGTTATCACACAGATATATCACACGAGTGACTGTAATAGATAATAATGTATCTTTCAAAATTACTGAAAGCAGATTTTAACTATTTTGCCACAAAAAAATGCATATGTAGACGAGGTGACTGATTTTTGAGTTCGTTTGATTTAATCATTCCACAATATTTTCTAGTTTTAACCTCACCTATCTTCTCCAAAACAAAATTTTAATAATGATACTATTCTACTTTTGGTGGATGCCTTACAGCATAGTTGACCTTTCTGTGGGCTTTTTGAATTCATTTTTTCTTTGATTTCATTTCATCTTTTTTCTGTCATTTATGTGATAAATGGATTTCTGGCTCATGACTTCTTGTCATTAACAACTCTTTCTTTACCTTTCCTTACAGTCTGGGGTTCTTGTGCTTATTTTTCCCTTCATCTCTGACTCTCAATTTACATACTAGTCAACCTTGTCTGCTCCCACTCACTCCGTTATTATGCGTATGTAAATGACTCCTAAAACTAAAATTCTCTGCTTCAGTCTACATCTAATTAGGAGACAGGAATCACACAGTTGATTAAACAATGAAAGTTTCAAACACAAAATTATAAGCTATAATAAAAGAGTATCTATACACTATGAAAAAACTATATGGTACTCTAAGGCTGTGGAAGAACACTCAAAGAAGAAAAAACAGAAGAGGGGTATGCTACTCACTGGATTAATGGATTGAAAAGTTGCACTATAGTTAACCATATTCTATTGTACACTTTAACAAAAATTGTTAAGAGGGTAAATATCATGTTAAGAATTCCTATCACTAGAGGGAAAAAAGGGATTGTGAATTACGTCTATTACTTCGATTTTCGAGATGCTTCATGGGTATATGCAGAAGCCCAAGCTCATGAAATTATATACATTAAATGGGAGCAATTTTTAATCCATTATAACTTGATAAAGCTAGTGTGTGTGTGTGTGTGTGTGTGTGTGTGTGTGTGTGTGTGTGTGTGTTTGTGTACATATGTGCATACATATATAGGGGCCCAAAAGAAACCAGAATTGTCTTTTTGCAGGGTAAGTCCCCTTAATACAGCATTTTCTCGCTAGGTAAATGTTCTAGAAACACATTGCCATCAATGTACCAGCTAGCATTGTTATGAGAAGCTGCCTTTGGCTTCAGTGAATTTTGTTTTGGAAATTCTCTCAACGCATTTGTCCATTTTATGATGGGTGATTTACGAGCATACCTGCCCACACTGTACTAAATAATCAGCAGTTTTTGACCAAAAATGGCATGAACCCTGTACCCTACCATCCCTAGTTGCCCAATCTCACCCCAAGTAACTTTTTTTTGTTTCCTGGATGAAAAAATCCTCAAAGAGAAATTCTGCTGATGTGAGAGAGGTGAGAGGTGAAACAAAAAATGGCAGAAGCACTAAAAGGCATCAAAATCAACAAGTTCAGAAATGGTTTTGAGCAATGGTAAAAGCATCTTGATGGATGTATTGCATCAAACAGAAAGTACTTTGAAGATGACTGAAACTTAAACATGTAAGAATAAATACACAGACTTCCCGTTAGATGGCTATGGGGCAGCCTGGTCTGTGAAACCCTCTGCAAAGGAGAATGCAGAGGGTCTCTGGCTCTCTCCCCAGGGGCTGCGGATCCCAATGTCGGCAGCCTGCTCTTCACACAGAGATCGACCTTCACCACCGCTGGGGCATCGCAGCCATCTGGACAGCCACTGCAGCCACGGACACAGCAACCTCCAGCACCGGCTGTGGCCTCCATGGCGGCCATAGTGCATCCTGCCACCCATACCTAAGACGATCCTCGACTTCAGTCCTTGAAGCCCCTGCAGGCAAGAACTGCTGGGATCGCTGCCATCTCTGCTGCCACTGTGAAGTCCTGCCGGCTGTGGGTCTCCTCCCGTGTGCCCTGAGGGAGGCTCCCATCTCTGGTCTCTGCCCAACTCCTGTCTGGTTCCACCCCCTCTGGGGCGAACAGCTGAGATAGCACCACCTGCTGGCAATTAAAAGTAACAACACTGAAATGGGAAAAAGCTTGAAAAATAGACACAGCCCAGATTTGAGTGGTGAACTGGGGGTGATCTGAATTGTCCTTCATAGCAGACCAGGGGCAACTGATCCTAACTGTGAACTAATTTACCAGCTTGAAAAGAAAGCTAGAAATCAGAGCTGAAAGGACAGTGGACTTAAACGAAAAGTCTCAGAGTGTGCTCGATTGGTTCTGTTAGTTTAATGACTTAATTCTATTCCTACTGTTTTGTTCCTTTTTTTTCTTTTCCTCTTCCTTTTCTTCTCTTTTCTCCTCTCTGTAAACCATATCTTTGTATAGAGGAACAGCACACCAATAAGGTGGTTGGTTAGCTTGTAGGTTAGCATCATTATATGTTTTAGTTTTTTTTGGATGGGAGTTGGTTAGTCTGTAGCTATAGTCTATTGTGTTTACCTGTTTCAGTTTAGGTCTCTCTCTCCATTTGTTGGTACACTCGTCTGTTTCCCCCCCTTATTCCTCTCTCTCTCCACCACCCTCTTCTCCCCACTGTCTGCTCCATGCGCTTCCCTCTGCTAACCACATTTTATTGGAGGGAGTAAACCTACAGCCCAACTGCACAGAGAGATTCCAAGGCAGTTGAAAGTGGGTTTCAGATTATCTATACACTGGTCAGAGAATACCAGGACCTGCAGATAGATTTTGGATCAGAGCTCCCCCCCTTAAGTAAATCGCAAAACTGCAAAAACGACCACCCCCAACCTACAGTGCAACTCCAAAACTGAACAAAGTAAGAGGGCATACATAAAGAAGAATAGGAAATTGAACAAACAGAAGTAAAAGCAATCCCTCTACCCCTGAATAACAGAATTAAAGAAGACGGTGATGTGGAGGGAAGGAAAAAATAGGGAGGGGGAAAAATTGCACAAATGAAGAAAAACCAAAAGAAGAATATAGGTCTCACACAGACCCCTGGGAGATCAGACACTGAAAAAACAGATTCAGAAACACAAACAATGGAATATTGTGACCAGAATGACTGGTCACATGCAACAAACCCAGACATCAAGACATTAATAGAGAGAATTTAAAAAATTGAGGAGAGACAAGAGGAAAATAGGAAGGAGCTGAAGTCAGAAATAACAGCAGTAAAGAATACTGTGATGGAAATAAATAACAAAGTAATAAGCATGGAAAGCAGAATCAACCAAGCAGAAGAAAGAATCTCAGAGCTCAAAGGCCAAAACACAGAACTAACCCAAACTGTCAAAAGCATAGAAAAGAAGCTTAAAAAGACAGAGCAGAACCTTCAAGAGATGAATGACCACTTCAAGAGACCGAACCTAAGAGTAATTGGCCTTCCTGAGGCAGAGAGAGAAACAGAGTCCACATTGGAACAAACATTTCATGAAATCATTCATGAAAACTTCCCTCATCTCATCAAGGATGAAAAAATTCAAACACAAGAGATTCAGAGAACACCTGCAAGACAACAAACAAGAAGACCAACTCCCAGACATATAATAATTTACCTAAACAAAGTAGGTATAAAAGAAAAAATCCTAAAGGCTGCAAGAGAAAAAGGTCAGACTACATACCAGGTAAGACCAATTAGAATAGCAGCAGAATTGTCTACAGAAACCCTCCAGGCTAGGAGAGCTTGGAGCCCTATCTTCAAAGTTCTAAAAGATAAACAATTTCAACCCAGAATAACTTACCTTGCCAAGCTAAGCTTCATCAGTGAGGGAGAATTGAAATCGTTCCCAGATATCCAATCCCTAAGAACCTACACTGCCACAAGACCACCTCTACAAGAAGCACTTA
>NW_007248120.1:119910-121050 GCF_000164805.1 Carlito syrichta
AAAGCAAGACCACAAGAACCCTAATTTCAGCAGAAGAATCCAGATCACCAAAATAAAAGCTCAAATCCGGGACATAGAAGACAAAAAGACAATACAAAAAATCAATGAAACAAAGAGTTGGTTGCTCGAAAGGATAAACAAGATCAGTGGTCCCCTAGCTAGACTGACCAAGAAAAAGAGAGAGAAAGCCGAAATAAACACAATCAGAAACACCAAAGATGAAGTCACATCTGATCCTGAAGAAGTACAAAAGATCATTAGAGACTACTATGTACACTTGTATGGGAACAAACTTGAAAACCTTTCAGAAATGGAGGATTTTCTGTCATCACACAACCTGCCTAGCTTGAAACAAGAAGAAATTGAGACCCTAAATAGACAATAACAGTCAAGGAAAATGACTATGTAATAAGAAAACTACCTACAAAAAAAGCCCTGAACCAGATGGTTTTCCAGCAGAATTCTACAAGACATTTAAGGAGAAGCTTATACCAATCCTACTGAAGGTATTCCAGGTGATTGAGAAAGATGGAACTCTCCCCAAATCATTTTATGAAGCTAACATCACATTGATACCCAAGCCAGGTAAAGACCCAACAAAAAAAGAGAACTACAGGCCAATATCTTTGATGAACATAGATGCTAAAATTCTCAACAAGATCCTAGCGAACTGGATTCAACAGCACATCTCAAAAATCATCCATCATGGCCAAGTAGGCTTCATCCCTCGGATGCAAGGCTGGTTCAACATTCATATAACCATAAATGTAATTAAATACATCAACAGATGCCAAAACAAAAACCACATGATTATATCATTAGATGCAGAAAAAGCTTTTGATAAAATCCAGCACCCCTTCTTGATAAAAACCCTCGAACAGATAGGTATACTGGGAATATACCTCAAAATAGTAAAAGCCATCTACAAGAAACCAACAGCCAGGATACTCCTAACAGACAAAAACTGGAACCATTTCCCCTGAAAACGGGAACAAGACAAGGATGCCCACTCTCATCCCTCCTGTTCAATATAGTACTGGAAGTCCTGGCTAGAGCAATCAGAGAAGAGAAGGCAATCAGGGGTATTCAAATAAGAAAAAGAGGAAGTCAAACTATCTTCTCTTTGCAGATGACATGATC
>NW_007248120.1:121070-160856 GCF_000164805.1 Carlito syrichta
AATAAATGTGCGAAAGACAATCACATTTCTTTACACCAATAATAAACAAACAGAAACCCAAATAAAAAGCACAATTCCGTTCA
This sequence comes from Carlito syrichta, assembly GCF_000164805.1. Taxonomy (NCBI): domain Eukaryota; kingdom Metazoa; phylum Chordata; class Mammalia; order Primates; family Tarsiidae; genus Carlito; species Carlito syrichta. The sequence continues at coordinate 121,154 of NW_007248120.1, forward strand.
CAATAGCCACAAAAAAAATGAAATACCTTGGCATCTTCCTAACCAGAAACGTGAAAGACCTTTACAATGAAAACTACACAGCACTGCTCAAAGAAATCATAGATGACACAAACAAGTGGAAAAATATCCCATGCTCATGGGTTAGAAGAATCAACATTGTGAAGATGTCCATCTCACCTAAGGCAATCTACAGATTTAATGCAATAACCATCAAATTACCAGCAACATTCTTTCAGACCTAGAAAAAACAACACAGGAATTCACATGGAAACAAAAACGACCAAGAATAGCCAGAACAATCCTCAACAAAAAAAAACAAAGTAGGTGGCATCACATTACCCGACTTCAAACTTTACTATAAAGCTACAATCAAAACAGCTTGGTACTGGTACAGGAACAGGCATATAGGTCAAAGGAATAGAATTGAGATTCCAGAAGCAAAACCTCAATTTCTCAACCAACTCATCTTCGACAAGGCCTCCACCACCTACCACTGGGGAGAGGAGAACCTATTCAGTAAATAGTGCTGGGAAAACTGGTTGACCACATGAGAAGATAGAAACAGGACCCCTATCTATCCCCATACACAAAATTAACTCTAAATGGATCAGAGACCTAAATGTAAAGCCTCAAACCATAAGAATCTTAGAAAATGAAGGACATACCCTCATGGAAATTGGAACTGGCATCCAATTCCTGAACAAAACCCCAAACCCACAGGCCATAAAAGAAAAGATAGACACGTGGGACCTCATTAAACTGACAAGCTTCTGCAAAGCCAAAGAAACCATCAAGAGAGCAGAGAGACAGCCTACAGACTGGGAAAAAGTATTTGCCAACTCCAGGTCCAACAAAGGCTTAACATCTTGGATCTACAAGGAACTCAAACGTGTTGAAAAGAAAAAACAAACAACCCCATTATAAAATGGGCAAAAAGATATGAACAGACACTTCTCAAAGGAAGACATCTGAGCAGCCAACAGACACATGAAAAAATGTTCAACCTCACTAATCATCAGGGAGATGCAAATCAAAACCACACGGAAATGCCACCTAACTCCAGTCAGAATGGCAATTATCAATAACTCAAAAAATAACAGTTGCCGGAGGGAGTGTGGCGATAAGGGAACACTTCTAAGCTGTTGGTGGGAGTGTAAACTAGTGCAACCTCTGTGGAAAGCAGTGTCATGATTCCTAAAAGCTCTAAATATTGACCTCCCATATGACCCTGCAATCCCCCTACTTGGAATATATCCTGAAGAACTCAAATCACTCTATGAAAAAGATACCTGCACACATATGTTTATCGCAGCATTGTTCACAATAGCAAGAACCTGGAAGCAACCATGCTGTCCATCAAAAGAGGACTGGATTAAAAAAATGTGGTACATATACACGATGGAATACTACGCAGTTATAAAAAAGAACAAAATCATGAATTTTGCAGCAACCTGGATGGAACTAGAGTCTATAATACTGAGTGATCTCTCACAGAAACAAAGATCTGAGTATCACATGTTCTCACTCATATAGTAGACCTTGAACATCCAACATAATACTATAAGAAAATGACTGACAGTGGTGGGAAACTAAGGGGGGAAAGGGAAGGGAGATGGGATTAATGGTAGTAAATATCTGTCTGGGGATGAGGAGACACCTTATCAATAGGGGTGCCTGAATGAAGCATATTTGTATACCTAACCCTTAACTGTACCCCACAATATCTTAATAAAAAATATTGATTAAAAAGAAATTTTTTTAAACCCTCTCCTAATATCCAAAATTAAAAATAAAAATTAATTAATTAATTAATTAAGCTTCAGTTCCTGGTAGAAAAAAAAAAAGAATAAATACTCAATTTTTTATAAATAAGTTCTGAGTTTTGGGAGGGTACCCACATATATACTAGTTTTGTTGCCAATGAGCAGACAGGAGGTAATCCTCTGGAGCACAGTCAATGAACAATTGATATGCATCCAATGATATGAAAAAGTAGAAGTTCTGGAAACCCCAGGTCACAGGCAGCTTGTAAAGTAAAGAGGTGGGTACTGCCTGTGGATGGAATCTGGGTAAAACACTTTCAAGCTGCTAGTTTTTATGTAGAGGGGTACAAATAAAGGTTATTGCCAGGGTCAAGGTCCCTGAATATCGAGCTTATTCTGGACCTAAGGCTAAGGTGGAGCTTCACCAAATGTCCTTACACCCACACTGCCACATCTTCTACTTCTCTCTATACTGAGCCAAAAAAATGTAGGGATGAGGGGGCTGCTTGCTCTTGCAATGTACTGTCAACATCCTCTCCTAAAAAAGCTTGAAGTTATGCTCACATAAAGGAGAATTCTTAAAAGAATGCCATCCATTATCATAGAGCATATATTGAAGGATGAATTTGATTCCGGGAGGCCGTAAATCGATAACTGGTACAGTCTCTCCTCCAATTTCAGAGGCTCTGTAGTAAAAATAGCTTTCCTTGGCAAACATACTGACTAATTTCCTAGGTGAGCCATTTACTACTTATATGACTGTGGAAATGTTCTCAGCCTGTTTGAAGCACAGTTTCTGCAACTGCCAAATGGGAATAATAATAACTACATGTATTTTAAAAATTGGTCAAGAGACCTATAGAAAATACATGAGAAATATAGAGTGTAGAACAGATCCACTATATAGTGGAGATAATACATTTTATTTTTTCCTGTCCTTTATCCAAATGTAAGCATTCCCAAATAATAACAGCTTTTCAAATTTCTCATGAGCTTGTAGTGATCCATTTATTATACTAAAATTGTAATATTTGCTTTAATTTTAATTTTTAAAGAACTATGAAATATATATTCATGCAAATATATCAATTAATGTTTTTATAATACATTTTCAAAGGTGATTGAAAACCCTCAAAAAATTAACTACTAGGTAACTGACCTAAGTTCACCTTGCTTGACTGAAGAATTTTAAATAATAGTGTTTTTGTAAAAATACAGAATGAAGCAATAAATCACAAAACTTGGCTTTATTTTGGCTTCAACTTATTTTAGAGCTCAGTAACCATGAAAATTCATTGAAATGACCAATTCCAAACTTGGGAACATGCCTGTGAATTCTCAGATAGTAATAGTATTTCTATGTAAGAGTAAAACAAGTCTCTGTTTGGAAGTGTGACTGGCTATACTGCAATTGAAGATTTCCGTAGACATGAATCATGTGTCATTATGAAAGGACCCCTCTGATTACTGAGATCATACTCTAAAAGTTCTACAAGAATTACATGATAGCAAATATACATTTCTTCTTTTTACCCTCATTCCATTTTGATATCAATTTACTCTGAGTTCGTTTGTGGAATTCTCAACTTTTTATCTTAAACAATCCCATCTTACTGTGAAAATCTCTTTTTGTTAGTAGTTTCCATACAAGCTAAATCTCTCACAGTCTTGGATGAGGAGTCCCTAATGTAACTTTAGATCATTGTGTGCACAGTATTTCTTTTTCTGAGTCCTCCCTAGTATATACACCATGAAATCTCTAATGCAGCATTTGGGTAAGATGAAAGATTTTTATCTTCTGTCTTCTTTTTAGGTTTAAGCTTCCACAGGCATTTCAGCAAATCTCAAAGGCCTGTCTTACTTTGTTAATATAGTTGCTATTATTTCACCTCAACCATCATGCTTTGTTTCTCTCCTGCAAGATATTCAAAATACTCTCATCATCTCTGGTCACCTTCCAAACCTCTTTCTCTCACCTCTTTCCAATCACTTTCAAAAACATTACCACTTTTTTCAGTGACTCAGATACTACACTTCATAGTCATTTTTTAAATTATAGGACAAACTTTTTTTATTACAGTAGGAAGACAATTTATACTTCAATTAGATTTATTTGGTCTCCATGTGTATTAGTTTCCTTTTAAAATTCAGAATAAATATTAAGGTAGCCTACACTCAAGCAGAAATGTGCCCCAAATTCCATTTTTGGGCTCTTATGTTTAGATGTTCACATATTAAGATGTCTTCCCTCTTGTAATTCAAATATGTTCATCTAATTCTGACTCCTGGAACAAGGAGACTAATTTTCATTTAGTTTCCATAGAACAACCTCTAAATATGTGGGGGGAAAGTAGCACATCTCCTTATCCTCAGTGCAAAGGGCTATGAGGTACACACTTCTTCTAAGTATTTTCTCTTATATCCTCCTCTTCCTTTCCCCTCATTGTCTGAGCTGCCATTGCAAATTTCCAAGTCTAGACCATAGCACAATATCCTCTCAACTTTTCTAGTACCCTCTTAACAAAATGTTTTTCCTTTCCTACATAGTTCAATTCACACACATATTTTAAAATGGTACAGAAATGGTATGATATTGTGCATTAGCATTGATATAAAATGTGATACATTTGTAAATGGTAAGAAAATGGTATCAATTTGTGTTTTAGTGTTGATATAAAATATAATAAAGAAGCAGAAAATGTCATAAAGAAACATTTGTTCTTGCAAGTACAAGAACAAATGGCTGGGTAAACCAATAGATGCTTTAAAATAAAATCCAAATAAATGTGAACTCCTTGCAGCACCAACACTGTGTGATCTGGCTCCTGTCTACCTTTTCAGCCTTAGTTTTTTCTTCTCTCCTGTTTATAAAATAAACTCCTATCACATGGTTCTCTTTATTGTCCCTAAGTATGGAAAACTCCTATTACCTCAGGGACTCTGCACTTGTTCTCTCCTCTGCCTGAGACATTATTCTCCCTGTTCTGACACCTACCAATTTTGATATTATTTTAAAGTCCCAGTTTTATTGTCACTTCTTCAAAGACTGTCTTACCTGATACTCCTGTTGGAAATAGGGCCATATTACTTGTTAAATAGCATACCTCTATTTTATCAATGATTATAATTTAAAAACTGTGGATAATATTATGTATTTATTTATCTGTATTTAGCTATTTAGATGTATAATTTGTTTTTTTAAATTTTGTCTGTCTGGCCTACTAGAATATGTCCTCTGTGAGAACAAATATAATTAGCCTTGTTCAATGTTGCCTTAGAGTCCAACATAAGAAGCAAAGAAAACCTAAACACATGCAGAGATATGCCATAGTCATGGCTTGTACTCAATATTGTTAAGCAGTTTAATCTACCAGAATTGATCTATTGAGTCAACTCAATCCATCAAAATATCAATAAGATATATATGTAAATGTCAACAAGCTTATTTGAATGTTTAGACTAAAAGGCAAAAGAACTAAAGCAGTCAAAATATTTTTTAGTTATAATTGACACATAATAATTATACAGATTTATAGGATATAATGTGATGTTTCAATGCATATTTACCTAGTATAATGACAAATTGGAATAATTACCATATCCATCAATTCAAATGTTATCATTTTTTTGTGGTGACAACATTCAAAATCTTCTCTTCTAGCTATCTTGAAATATACAATACATTGTTATTTGCTGTGGTCATCCTATTGTGTAATAGAACACCAAAACTTATTCTTACTAACTGTAATTTTATACCCATAGTCAAAATAATTTTGAAAAAAATCAAAGTTGAAATCCCACATTTTCTAATATCAAGATTTATTTCAATGCATTAAACAATGACAATTGGTATTGATGAAAGATTGAACTATAAATAAGTAGTAATAGATAAATCTAGGGTTCACCAACACAGGTTGCCCACCTTTTCAGGAAGGACACAAATATTAAAGTCAGGGTTGATTCTGACACAAAGAACACAAACACTTGCAAAAACAATGACACGTGTTTATTGGAAAAGTATAATTTCCCCCAGCTATAGAGTATTTTTGCTTATGGACCATACAAAACCAGATAATAGGAGAAATAGTAATGTACATTTTAAACATAATCAGAATCAAATCTTCTATCTTCAAATAACATAATGGGAGCATTCAGATCTTCTCAAAAATCAACAGTTTTTTAAAGTAAATGCAGGTGATCATATCCAACCCTTAAATGAATGTTGAGATGATAAAATGAGACCTCCTTTAAAGGAAAGTATCAATGTAAAATATTATTTCAGAGACAAGTAATGGTCAAGCAGCAAGAGCAATACCATCTTCTGTAACTAGTAGCCACAGTGAGAACCATATCCACAGTCATATCTGGAACCACACTCACAGCCCTAGCCATGGCCATATAAATATAGCTCCCATGGGAGCTCCCACAGTAGCTGCAACGTACGGTGCCAAAGGTGAGGTTTCAGTTGAGGTGTAAAAGAATTTTTCTTTTCTTTTTTTGTTTTTTGTTTTTGAGTTGGAGTCTCACTCTGTCGCCCAGGTTGGAGTGTAGTGGCACTCTCACTGCCACCCCAGCGTTGACCAACTGGGCTCCAGCGATTCTTCCGCCTCAGCCTTCCAAGTAGCCAGAGCTACAGGCCTGCACTACCACGCCAGGCTGATTTTTGATTTATTGTAGAGACGAGGTCTTGCCAAGTTGCCTGGGCTGGTCTCGAACCTGCAGGCTCAGGCAATCCACTTGCGTCAGCCTCCCAAAGTGCTGGAATAGCAGGCTGAGCCACCGAACCCAGCCAGATTTTTCTAAAGTTGGAATATTACCTACTACCCTGAAACACTCACATCCTGATAGAAAGAGCCAGCATATACCATCAATTTTGTGATTCATGCAAAAAATATTTCATACCTACTGTGTGTAAATCACTCCACTCAGTTGTTAATGGGAGGACCTGGTCTTTTCATAGCAATAGCATCTGCCTTAAATAAACACATTATTATAGGTTCTCCAGTTTTATTAGGAAAACTTGTTTGGCTTTTGTCACCCAAGAATTGTCTTGAGCCAATTAAAATCTCTGAGATACGTTTCTATCCATTTGCCAGTCATCTGAACACATGAATCCAAAGATATATTTTATATACCAATAGTCTGTGGAAAATAGAATGGTTTATGTTTGAAAATGCAGCTATTAAAATGAGCTTAACTAATTACTTTGACTAACTTGCTAGTTACTAATTACTTTGTAGGTGATTTTATTGGAACCCAATGCTGCCCTATACAGAAACTCCTCAATATTTCATATTATAGATTCCTAAGAATTCAAATATCCATGAATATAATATTCTAGGAATACATACTCCTAGAGTCCTTCCTTAATAATTTTTGTATCTTCTAGGTTCTCATTTAGTTCAAATCAGAACAACAAAAGAATATCCTTTACAGTGATAGCTATTGGGTGTCTTATAAATTACAAATTCCTTCATATGTTCTTGTCTACTTGATCTCAATGAAAATGTGAAAGAGGCAAGTAACATAATATAGAACTTGAGGTACAAAAAAGGTTAGGAAACTTACTAAAGTCATACAGCTAATAGATTACCAATCTCAAATATCCATGATTCTTTGTTATGCTACGTAAAATCTCCCTTTCTGATCATTGGATGCTTGGACACTTGCAGCAACAGGGATCTTATTGCTTGTATGGTGACCCATTTCACTGTGTAATAACTTTGTTATAAGCTTTGCATGCTTTGAGGTCTTTTATTATTCCCAATGTCACTAGGGGTCCTAGGTGAAATTTATTTAAGAGTTTTGTTCCAAGCCGGGCTCGGTGGCTCAGCCTGTAATCTTGCACCTTTGGGAGGCTGAGGTGAGTGGACTACCTGAGCCCACGGGTTCAAGACCCACCTGGGCAACTTGGCGAGACCTCATCTCTACAATAAATCAAAAATCAGCCAGGCGTGGTAGCGCATGCCTGCAGTTCCAGCTACTTGGAAGGCTGAGGAGGAAGGATCGCCGGAGCCCAGCAGGTCGAGGCTGCGGTGACCAGGAGCGGTCACTGCACTCCAGTCTGGGCGACAGAGTGAGACTCCAACTCAAACAAACAAACAAAAAAAGAGTTTTGTTCCAAATCATTCCCATCAAGTGCGGCTGATAGTGCTTCTCACTATTTCATTTCAATTCAGACTGGCTTCCTAATCTCTGGTGATGTGCAGATATGTTATTCTGGTTATCCAAGACAACTATACATTCTACTAGGTGATTTAGACAGCAGAAACGGAAATCTATGTAATAACTTTCTATTACTGCATACAAATGCTTACAAAAATAGAAGCTTAAAACAATACCCACTATAATCTTAGTCTTCACAAATCAGAAATCTAAGCATAGCCTAGCTGCCATCTCTGCTCAGGGTCTCACAATATAGCAATCAAGGTGTTGACCAGCACATCTGCAAAATCTCTTTGTCATATAACTTAACTAGAGTTGCTGGATTTAGTAAATGTGCTCCAAATATTGCATGAAACATACTTATACTAAAAAGTTATCAATGTTTTTATCTGAAATTCAAAGGTATTCATCTTGTGTTTTATCCACTAAACCCAAATGCAATCACAGAAGTGATATCCCATCATCTTTGCCAAGGCTAGAAACAAATTACAGGTCCTCCCCATACTCAAGGAGAGGGGATCACACAAGAGTGTAGGTTATTAGTGGCCACCTTAGAATTCTGCCTACTCACATCTGTGATTTTTTTTTCCCAACTAGTGATTCCATATCCTCCAGGAGAGATGATGTAATAAGTAATAACGTATAGTAATAAGGTTCCAATATATAAACAATTTTTAAAATTTGTATAAATGTACTTGTTAGTACACATGCTGTTTTGTTACATGGCTCTATTTCCAATTGGTGAAGTCTGGACTTTTATTGTATCCATCACTCAAATAATGTACATTGTACCCATTAAGTATTTCCTCTTTCTCCCATCTAGAAAAATATTTCTTTTCTTTCACGATTGACTGGTTCTTATTTGTCTTTCACATTCCAGCTAGAAATTTGTCGCTTTTTCAGAAAGATTCCTGACCCTTCTCTCTACTTATTCTTCTTAGTCCCGGTCCTTCTGATTTCTTCTTCTGTACTTCCCAAACACTCCTGTGTCAAACTATAGCAATACTCTTATCTTTGTAGTCTGTAGTCTTTTATGCCTTTCCCACACTTTTAGAAAGCAGGGGTGACATATTTTAGTTCTCTGTTCATAACACATAATGAAGTGTGTTTTATTAGAAGCTCAATAAATATTTGATAAATGACACTGCCCATTTATCTAATTCATAAGTGCTTCTGTCTTCAAGAATGACAATCTATCCATTCATCCACTTTTGCCCTTCCTCTCCTCAAGACTGCAATTTCTTTCAAGTTTCCAGGGCAACAAGACAGTGTCACATACTAAAAAGAACTCTTGTGTGGAAGAATTTATGTGTCATTATTATAAATTCACATCAACCTACAAAGTCATAAGGAAAATCTGAAATTCTAGTCTTACTAATTTCACAACACCAGTGTTTAAGATATACAACTGTAATATACCACTCTAAATTCCTTCACAATTCTAAGTGCTAAGAAATAATATACACTTTTTAGATATTGTCTTCTCTGGGTTTTTCTCCCTTCTCCTTCACTGTTGATGTCTAAGATCTTACAGATTCTACCTTCACCAGTTTCCTCTTGCTTATCTGTTCTTTTTCATTATCTAATCCAACAAACAAATGCAGGCCCATTTAACCAGTCTGTAAGTCATTTGTATACCTAGCTTTTTAGCCTTCTGTCTCTCCCTTTCCAACTCATTTTTGCACCATTAGCATTTTCTCAAAGCAGACTCTTCTGTGGCATTCAGGGTGTGTGAGTGTACATTTATTGGAGAGTGCATTCTTGCTGATTAAAATGGAAACAAAGAAAGGAATAGACCCAGAGTCATGATACAGATGCTTATGGACAATAAATTAAAAACACAAGACTCAGCCAATAAGGAGGCATTTTTTCAGGGATGATGTTCAAGATATGTCACATCCACTATGTCATAGGAACTGACCAATCAGAATGGAAGCCACAATTGGAATGAGTAGCTTAGTATTAGCCATCCTAATCTTTGATCATAGAAATGTAAGACAAAAATAAAGGTCAATAGCATATCTGGGAAAAAAGTAAGAAAACTTGTTTGAGTCAATGAAACATGTTTATTTGGAAACACTCCTAATACAGAAACAAAGAATAAGAAGGTAATGGCTATACACTTGGACTATGGCCAAAATTACATCTTCTGTCTTCCAGAAATATTATGGAGTAACTCTGGTCCCCACAATAGCAAGCAGGATTTTAAAAGACAATCATTTTCTGCAGGCTCTGACTTCTCTCTATTCAGTGGAATCTGATAGGATTGTAAAACACCGAAACAGAAATGGCCTTGTAATGGTCATTTTAGAAGAAAAGGTGCACTGCAGTTATGTTCTAGCAGCAAGAATAACATTTTCTATAGCAAAATGGCCGGTAGCCACAGCAGCTAGAGCCGTAGCCAGAGCCATATCCACAGCCAGAGCCAGAGCCATATCCACAACCATAGCCAGAGCCGTATCCGCAGCCGTAGCCAGAGCCATATCCACAGCCATAGCCAGAGCCATATCCACAGCCATAGCCAGAGCCGTATCCGCAGCCATAGCCTGAACCGTATCCGCAGCCATAGCCAGAGCCGTATCCGCAGCCATAGCCAGAGCCGTATCCACAGCCATAGCCAGAGCCGTATCCACAGCTACCACATGAGTTTCTGTAGTAGTTGCAACACATAGTGTCTGGAGATGGGTGTTCAATCGTTCAGTAGAGAAGCAGGTGAAGGATTCTGAAGTCTGAATGTCATCTCCTGCCCTGAGACCTTTATATACTACCAGAAATGGGCGGAGCACATAACACAGACTCCATGGCCTCATTACCACAGTAATTTTCATTTTTAAAAAGCTTCTCATTCTAAGGACAAGCTTTTCAGGTAATTATGTCAGGAATTTGTCCCTAGTCAGTCATGAGAATTCTAAAAAAACAGCTGTAACTTACACATTGAACACATATGTCTTGTGACAGGTAATTAAATCTAATTTAGATTTTTACTCCAGGAACCATTAACTCTCCTGTACTTCCAGGTACAAGTAAGTGGGCACTGAGATGTTCCAGCATATTTTACCTCAGTATCAACAGGAAACCCCCCGGCTAGAAGTGAGAGGCAAGCTACAAATGTATAAGATGAGGCATTCTCAGGTTATAACTGAAAGAAAGTGGGTGGAGCCCCTGCAGAATGGCCCCCTGAAGTGGTAACTGGAGCAACAGTTGAGGCAAAGAAAACAGGGGTCTGATGCAATCTGGCAAAATAAAAGCAACCAGGACTTTGTTCAATGCAATTTAATACACTCGCAGATTTCTTGAAACTTTTCAGCGTAGTACTTTCTTTGAGACATCTTGCCCACTTAACATCTCCAAATTTTTACCTGCCAAAATCGTACTGATCCTTTAAAACACAGCTTCAGCTCTATCTCCTACAAGAAACATTCTGTACATTCACAAACTACACTGGACACCAATCCTCTGTCCTAATTTTATGGTGGTCCTGAACATGTTATATTACCATACTCCATTTTAGTCATCTGATTCTCTCAGACAGATGTGAGTTACTTATGATCAATAACTTTGTCTTTATTTTTTGTGAATCTAACAAAATGGACACTCACTAACTGTTGAATGAGAACCTGTAGAATTTCTTCCACATGTAAAATTTGTGGAATTTCAGCTACCCCCTCGGGTCCCCTCCCACTATGGGAGCTTCTCTCAAAAAAAAACAAATTGTGGAATTTTAAAAAATCATTGGTAAATATAATTTGTAAATTTTATTTTAATTTTAATTTGGAGGTTGTTATATAGAAAAATAATAACAATAATTATATTTTCCTTATTTATTCACACTCACATCGATTACTTCACTTAATTTTTACAAAATGAAGTATGAAGTTTTTTCTTATTTTCTAGTTTTACTAAGGCATAATTAACAAAATTGTATAAGTTTGAGGTATATGTTGCAATGATTTGGTATACATATATAGTGAAATGATTACCACAGACATATCTATCACCTCACTTAATGTTTCGTTTGTTTTTTGTTTTGTGATGAAAACAATTAAGATCTCTTTCAGAAAATTTCAATTATACAATACAATATTGTTAACTACAGTTACCAAGCTGCACATTAGCTCTCCAGACACAGCAATTTTAAAACTGAAGTTTGTACCATTTGACCAACATTCCCCTTCCTCCCACCTCCTGGAAGCCACCAGTCTATTCTCTGTTTCTGTAAGTTTGACTTTTTTAGATTCCATATATAAGCAACATTATGCAGTATCTGATATTTCACTTCACATATTGCCCTCCAGGTTTATTCATGCTGTTGTGGCAAGTGGCCAGGTTTCCTTCATTTCTATGGCTGAATAATATTCCATCATGTGTGTGTGTTACAGATTTTTGTCCATTCATCCATTAATGAGCAATGTTGTTTCCAAGTCCTGGCCATTGTGAATAGTGCAGCAATGAACATGGCAGGGCAGATATTTCTTGGAGCTACTAATTATTTTTTCCCTTTGAACATAAACCCCATCAGATTGCTGAATCACGTGATACTTCTAACTTTAATTTTAGGAACCTCCACATATGAATTCAGATTCCCACCAGCAGTGCACAAGTGTTTCCTCTGCACCACATTCTTCCCAGTACTTGTTATCTCTCTCTTTTTTTAATAATAACCACCAGAAGCCAGGCTCGGTGGCTCAGCCTGTAATCCCGCGCCTTTGGGAGGCTGAGGTGAGTGGATTGCCTGAGCCCGCGGGTTCGAGACCCGCCTGGGCAGCGAGACTTCATCTCTACAATAAATCAAAAAATCAGCGGGGCGTGGTAGCGCGCACCTGTAATTCCGGCTACTCGGAAGGCTGAGGCGGAAGGATCGCTGGAGCCCAGCAGGTCGAGGCTGCGGTGGCTGGGAGCGGCCACTGCACTCCAGTCTGAGCAACAGAGTGAGACTCTAACTCAAAAAAATAATAATAATAACCATCAGAACAGATGCGAGGTGATATCTCATTGTGATTCGCATTTGCATTTTCCTGATAATTAGTGATTTGAGTGCCTTTTCATGTACCTGTGGCTTTTATCTTTATACACAGGTCATACATGAGAAAACAGAGGCCAAGGGTTGTTCAGTCACTTGTCCAAGTACTCTCATCTGTTTAGTATTAGAATCAAATTGACTTAACTCCTACTAGAACATTAGAGCAAAGGAAAGAACCCTAAATTATTTTTTTCTTCAGTGTTTCAAATGTAAAATATTTACTTTATTTGACTGAAATTGTCAACATTTTGCAACTTTTGTCTTACACTTCCGTCATCTGGGTTTTTCTTTTCTTTTTTTTCTTTTTTTTCTTTTTTTTTTTTTTTTGAGTTGGAGTCTCACTCTGTCGCCCAGACTGAAGTGCAGTGGCCACTCCCAGCCACCGCAGCCTCGACCTGCTGGGCTCCGGTGATCCTTCCCCCTCAGCCTTCCGAGTAGCCGGAATTACAGGCATGCGCTACCACGCCCGGCTGATTTTTTGATTTATGGTAGAGATGAGGTCTCGCTGCCCAGGAGGGTCTCGAACCCGCAGGCTCCCCGCTTAACTCTTATGTCCCACAAGTGATATTATAGCCATTCTTCTCATGGCACAGTGTTCTCTACTGAGAGTATAACCTTCTTAACACTCTGCAAGTGAATGTTAGAAACTGGAACACCAGTAAAAATGACAACTTTTCTAAACATCTCAAATTTTGTCAATATAAGAACAAAAACAACATAGATCAGCAACTTCCATGTCAAAAATAAAATATTGGATTCTAGGTTTACATTTTAATTATGATTGTCCCAATATTATAATTATTTCCACTAAAATTCAATACTTAATATTGGGTTCATTTCTCCAATCTCCATGACCCTTTCCACATTAACATCTCACCTGCTTTCTTCCCAAAGTAGTTTTATCATGACAATATTTATTTGCATTCTTCCATTGATTGTTTTTCTAGACAGTGACTAGACAGTATAATTTATCTTGCAAGAATTTTTGAACACATATGTCACTCAAGCACTATTCTAGAACATAGAATGTTAAATTTTAAAATATATGTTTAGAAATTATTCAGGAACTGTAAATCACCATTTCCTTTGGGACAGTTTTTGTCTTTTTACCAGTTGTTACATGAAACATTTCTGAACATAGAGCAATCGATATTGATACAATTATCTCCAAGGATTTCTATGGATATTTCTTATTTTTCAGCCTCATAACTAATATATACCTATTATAAAATTTTTGAAAAAATACATTTCTTCTCAATGGCTGGAGGAATATGAGCAATGGTGTGCTATTAATTGTTTAATGATTTTTGTTGGGTTTTGGGATGGTGGTGTCCAATTTGTCAATTGCCATAGTACAAGCATTCCTAGCATGATTGCTTTCAAATTACCAATGGCTTAACAGCTGGCTTGCAAAATTCCTCAAAATCTATATCATCTTCTAGTTCTTTAATAATTTAACTTTCTTGCTTAGAACTTTAATCAATATGGAATTTTGTATGCATTTTTCATAAGTTAGGTATCCTTCTCTGTGTCTAAACAAATGAAACATTGATTAATCTTATTGTTATGGGTTAAATGTTTGCCCCCAACAACGCTCATGTTGAAACTTAATTGCTGTTGTCAAGGTATTGGGACCTTTAAAACATGTTTAGGTCATGAGGGTTCCTCCCTCATAAATGGACTAATTCCATTATCACGAAAGTGGATTTATTACTGCAGGTATGAGCTTGCCACCTCTTGATCGCTCTCTCTTGTCCTCTCTTTGACCTTCCACCATGTTCTGATACATCCAGAAGGCCCTCACCACCTTGATATTGGCCTTCCCAGCCTCCAGAACAGAGAGCTAAGAAATTTCTATTCACTATAAATGTCTCAGTCTCAGGTAGTCTGTTACTGTACCAGGAAATAAAATAGGACATCCATTTACTAAATAAATTATCCCAGATGGAAACTTGGTCTTTACTAGGCACCCCATGGAAGTCTGCAGCACTGGCAATTGTGGTCTCCGTGACTCAGATTTATATCTAGACAACATGGTTAGAGTCCCTGATTTTTGCTGGTGAGCCAACATGGCTTTTCCTACTATCTAGTGTCTTCTCCTGGTCAATTTGTTGTGATTGACCCTCTAGAATAACACTGTACAGTAGAAATATATTATGAAACACATGGAAAAAATTAAATTTTTCAATGACCATTTTAAAAAGATTATTTAAATGTGAATTGATTTTGTACCATGTTTTATTTAATCTAATATTCCCAAATATTATCATTTGGTATATGATTAATATTTTTTGATTATTTGATAGTTTTCTTTTTTTATATTTGATATTTACTGTATATTTTACATTGACTACATGTTCCATCTTGGACTAGTCATATTTCAAGTGCTGAATGTCCACATCTGGCTAGTGGCTACCATATTGGACAATTGGACAGTGCAGCTCATTCAAGAAACCTGAGAATTCCTCTATGGGTGTGGCTACTGTTTAAAAATTTGTCAATTGTGCTACTACTGTAGCAATAAACTGCCAGCTTATTTGTATTTTTCCCTAAATTCTTAAATTCTATTTACACTTTTATGTAACTGACCAATTCTACTCCATTTTTTATGGCTCTGTTCATACATAATTTTTCTTTGGAAGCAATTTCTGACCTTTATCTAACCTTCTCGTTCCCTGACTGACTTAGTTTTTCCCCCTGAGTTCTTCTTGGTAACCCCATCATACCTGCAAGCATACTGTTATAATGTGAATGTACAATTTACTAATTTGCATCCAAGTGAAGATTTTCAATTCTTAGAAGAAAAGACTATGCGTTTTATCTTAATCCCCACACTAATCATACCATATACCCAGAACATGAATCTTAAGGTTTGTTAAGTGACTGAAAGAACAAACAACTGATTGTACAAATTTGGACCTCTGCAATGTGTATGATTGTACAAATTTGGACCTCTGCAATGTGTATGCAATAATTCATCAAAGAAAAGAACTTTGTGTTATAAAGGAATTTGAAGCTTAAATCATTTCATGACTACAGAAAGTACTCCCTAATAAAAATGCTCTTCCCTCTCCTCCATAACATGACTATATATGTAAAGCCACAATTCATTTTTCCCAGACTCTACCAGACTCACACTACCCACACATGCACACACACACACACATAGACAAATACAGAGACATTCCCTAATTTTTTCATCCCTATCTCTGTTAACATTATTACTATTTTCTTATTTCACACAAGCTGAATGTCTCAAAATGTTCTTCAATTAGAGTCACAACAGTTCAGATTTTGAAGCTATGTTAAGTATTAGTTTGCCAAGAACTCTTCCTGATATATAAATTAATTTATAAATGCCTAATAATTGATATCTTCCCTTATTATTGAATGCTTTCAATAACAAAGAACTTAATAAAACAATAAATTATATTTTTTAAGAGCTTTAATTATTAGAATTCCCTTCCATTGCTTGTAATACTAACTTCAGGGTTTTAAAAAGTATTGTCAGTCCTCAGATCACAAATATCCCAGATGCAAAAACCATCCTGCTTGTGAAAGAAACTCCAATTCTCTATCAGTTGGACAGAATCTGCCTTGAACATAACTTCTCTCCAGGGCTGACTTTTTATCTTCCTTGGAGTCAATCACTTGTAGTGTCTTCTAACTCCAGGGAGCTCAGAGAGTTGAACTTGGTTCAGAAAACCCTGCTATGGGGATAAGGTAATGACACATTTGTTATTGTTAGTTGAAATATGATTGCTGCTGAACCTAAAAGGCTTTTTTCTATTGTAGGATTCACATGATTGAGTTCTGGATGGTCAGCTGAGGAAAGGACACTAAAATCAAAACCCGAAAAGTAGTAAATGCTCCACTTTAGAAAGTCAGCCAGGCAACTAGACAAAGTTATTTAATTCCATTTTTATTTCTACCCTAATCTCAAGAGAACCCCACTGAAATACTGGAGATTTCTTTGTTCCAATTGAAAAATGTGACACCACCTAATTTCACCCAACACGTAAAGAACTTCTCTTCCCTGTTTGCGCTTGTTACTCTCCTTTCTAGTCTTTGTTACTGGCAATTTTTAGTTACCAGCTCAAATGTCACAATTTCAAAATACCTCCCCAAGCAGTCTCTTTAACATTTCAAGCTTTACTCTTTTTCTCATTAAGCTATTTTATTCCTTCTGTAGCAATTGTTTCTATGAATTTATTATAAGTAATTTTATTGTTCTTTGCCTATTAAAATGTAAACACTCCAAAAGCATGAAACTTGACTATAATTTTTTCTACTTTACCTTCAGTGTCTAGGACAGGATCTATTCAATAATATTCAAAATATTTGTTAAGTGGCTTAAATCACTTTCCTCTCCTCTCAACCTCCATGTATGCAAACTATTATACTTGCACTTCCATTAAATACAGATAATGTGATAGGATATTTTTCCTTCTAATTTACTTTTACCTTAGGCTTTTATTCTTCATGCCCAACACCTGAGTCTGACTGTAATTTTTCAATAAGTCTAGAAATAATTTCTTCTATTCCATGAATTCTTAAGCATTTAGACTTTGTCTTCTCTCCCTGGGACTCTTGTAACCTCGTAAATAAATGTCACTCCTTCCTTTTCTTTTCCAACTCCATTATGGATACTCAATGCCATTTCTAAAGCACAGTTCTGCAATACGCTGTGATTTGTGCTTGGGTATGTGAATGGTTGCGCATGTGACATATGAGAAGTAGGTAGAGAAGACGTTATTTGTGATACATATATAAGAAGAAACATTTGTATAATGTCAATGAAGTAACTAAGGTTCAGCCAACATATTTTTAGCCCAATTTTCAAAACAGGCCAAGACACTTCAAGAAAGAAGTAATTCACAAGCAAATACACAAAGACTTGTTAGAAATAAAGAGCCATTTTTATTTAAGCAATTTTTCCAACTGTAGATGTTGTGGTTATCAATACAGTCATATAGAGAATTAGAAATTAAGAGATTAAAAGCTAACATTTGGAAAATAGTGAGATGACACCATGGATCTTAGGGTCACAGATATTCCATTCTAAGAAATATGAGCCTGGAGGTCCAAGACTGTCAGAAGCATATAATGTCTTGAATATAGAAATCTCGGGGTCTGGATCCTTTAATCAGCGTCATCTGCAACATGTCATTTCAGGAGCAAATGGTCCCAATAGTGATGCTTTAGCAGCAAGAATAACACCTTCTAAAGCAAAATGGTCTGCAGCCACAGGAGCCAGAACCATATCCACAGCCATAACGGGAGCCAAATCCACAGCCGTAGCCAGAGCCATATCCACAGCCATAACGGGAGCCAAATCCACAGCCGTAGCCAGAGCCATAGCCAGAGCCGTATCCACAGCCATAGCCAGAGCCGTATCCACAGCCATAGCCAGAGCCGTATCCACAGCCATAGCCAGAGCCGTATCCACAGCCATAGCCAGAGCCATATCCACAGCCATAGCCAGAGCCAAATCCACAGCCATAGCTAGAGCCATAACCACAGCCGGAGCCACAGGAGTTGCCGTAGTAGTTGCAACACATGTTGTCAAGAGGAGACAATTCAGGTGGGTAGTTGAGAGGGTTTCTGAAGTGTGAATGTCTTCTTCTTCCCCAGGACCTTTATATACGTACTGCCAGTAATTGCCAGTGCATACCATTCATTCCCTAACTTAGTCAACAAACATTAAAACAGCTATTATGTGCCAGTCACTGTTGACAATCAATAATGGTTTCATTAAAATGAACCAATTATTTTGGAGACTCTGGTTTATTTAAAGAACATCATTTAATCTGCTCTGCCAAAGAACTGCCTCAGTGAAATCATGCGCCCAAAAGCAAAACTGATATCAAATTTCAAAACCTTCTATCACTAAATATATTTCTTATGTAACAAAATTTTGTCGGAATGTAATAAAATTTTGCCCTTCTCTCTCTGTGTCTCTCTCTCTCTCTCTCTCCCTCTCTCTCTCTCTCTCTCTCTCTCTCTCTCTCTCTCTCTCTCTCTCTTCTTTCCCAATATGTCCATCTCTGCCCATAGGGAAGGAGATACTCTTATGTCCTTCCTTGAGTCATTGCTCCTTCTCGCCAGATTTCTCCCTCCTACCCAGTCTACACTTCCTCATCTCCCCTTTGTCCATCCTCCCTCAAATCTCAAGAAACATAGCCAAATGTCATCATTCAAAGCTACGTGGTATGCCATCTGTAAGTGCTTCCACTCCCCTCTCCTCCTTCCTTTCATATACCGAAGTACCAGTCCTCCTTTTCTCTCTCATTTTTTAGAGCTGTGTAAGTAATTGCCGTTGAGGAGCCTTTTAAAACCTAACCAGCTTTATTTGGATGAAGAAACAAAAAACTTCTTTAGACCAAAATTAGCTTTTCTCCAATGCAGATTTTCTCAGAATTTTGCATATAAAATATGGATGCATTCCTATAATTTATTTATTTACTTATTTTTTTGAAGTGGAGTCTTGCTGTCTTCCCAGGGCTGGAGTGCCATGGCCTAAGCATAGCTCATTGCAGCTTTGAACTCCTGGGCTCAAGTCATTTTCATGCTTTGGCCTCCATTAGTAGCTGGGACCACAAATCTGGGACTACAAGCATGTACCACCATACCCAGCTATCTTCTTTTTTTTTTTAATTTTTTTTGTGGAGATAGAGTCTTGCTATGTTGCCCAAGCTGGCCTTGAACTCCTGGCTTCAAGTGATCCTTCTACCTTGGCTTCCCTGAGTGCTGGGATTGGAGGCATGAGCCATCATGCCCAGCTGCATTCCTAGAATTTAATAAATCATTTCTCCTTCTTTCCCTACTGTTTCTTGCACATTTATTTCAGAAGGTAAAGGAGAGTGGACAATTTTAGGATGCTGACAGCAAAAGCCCATCTTCAACTCCTCATTTTGTGATATAAAGTAGCACAAAAAATGAATTTTATGTCTTTTGTTTATATGTGTGTTGCGTATGATATATATAATTTTTGTTCTGCTCATTCAAGTTTCTTGAAATTACCTATTTATTACGAGTTCTCAATTTTCTACAAAAATGTTCATTGAGATTTTGAAATACAATGTGCTCTCTTTCTTCCTAATAATTCTGTCTATTACACTTACCTTTTCAACATATAAAAGAAGAAAATGAGTATCATTTCTTCTGCCATTAATTTTTTTCTTGTCATCCTCAATTGTCAACTAAAAAAACTCCTATCTATATAACAAAACTCAGGTCTGGAGTTACTTCCTGCAGGACGACTTTCCTCGCTGCTACTTTCTAACTGGACTAGATGATCCTCCTCTTCGTTCCTATATGCAGACAAAAAGTCAAGTTTTGTTGAAATTTTATCTTATTTGTTAATTAAAGTATGATATTCTTAAGGAAAGAGATTCTATATTCCACATTAAAAATTCCAGGCAAAGTTGATGTTTGGTCTACATTTTACATAAAAGAAAGTTATGTGTCAATGGTGGTAAAATAATAGACTCAAATTTAAGCCACTACTAAAAGACATAACTGTAGCAAGTTATATTGATGCCACATGGAAGATTCTACTGGAGCATAAAACAAGGTCAGGATTCAGGAAATAATGGGTTTTTTTAACCTTAAAATTTCAATAAATGTCTAATGTGCATGGCTTCTTTATTGCCTCTTTAAAAAAAAAATTACCTTTAAAGTTCCAGGAGGACCATGGTCATTCTGCAAGAATATACCTATAATTAGTACTTAAACTTGTCATAACACACACACACACACACACACACACACACACACACACACACACACACACACACTCCTACTCTAGGGTTCATCTTCTTTCCAAACTACAAGTCAAATAGCAGCAATGAAGCTATTGTCACATCCACATCAGTGGTGCTCAAGGATGGGTGTTTTTGCTCTCTTGGAGACACCTGGTAATCTCTGGAAACATTTTCAATTGTTACAACTTGGGGAAAGGAGAACTGTTACTGGCATCTAATGGTAGAAACCAGAAATGCAGCTACAAGCCACAGGATAGCCCCCAACAACAAGGAACATCTGGTCCAAAATGCCAATAGTGCTGAGGTCTGGAAACCGTGGTTTATAGCTATGCATCTATAAATAGGTTTCTACATCTACAGGTGTGTAATCCAAACTAAGTCCTTCTTCTCAATTTATATCCAATACCCTAGCTTTCTATCACCTAACATGAAGTCAAAAAAGTGGGATTTCTTTAAAATTTCTTGTTTGTTTGCTTTTGCTTATGTTACTTTTCTAGGTTTTATTTAAACCACCATCTTCAGAATCAAACAGACTCCAAAGTTTTAAATTGTTTTTTACTTAAGCAGTCATGAAATCCAAGTTGGAAGAGAATATAATCTCAGAAAGATAATTTCTTCTATTGGATACTTGAATTTTGACAACAAAGGAATGAGTGGTGATCTGGTACTTTACTAAATGCCTTCAGGAGGGATTTTCACAAAGCTGCCAATTTCATTTTCTGATAATCTATCATGAGACATTTTTTCCTTCAGTTGAGAAGTCTTCCTACCTATTTTTTTCTAATATCAGTCACTGGTTATATCTGATCACTCTGCTGTTTCATCCCTAAAAATAAGCATAAAGAAAATAAATCCCTATTCCAATTTTTATTTTCCTTCAGGTTCTTTTCTTTTCTATCTTCCTTAAAATTCAAAACTATAAATTCTGCTTTACAAGTACCCTGGAATAGTCACTTTGCTTTTCAATTCCCCTGCCAACACCCACATCCAGGACACAATATCCCTGGATTATTAAAAAGTCTTCTATCTAGATTGCATTACTTCTAATCTTTTCCATTCAGATCTCTGGATTCTAGTCCATAAAGACTGTGCATACTGAATAACAACCTCTGAATATATGCCTGGTACTTAATTTCCACTTGATTAATATTTCTCCGGTAAAAAGTAATATTTAAGTCAGACACATGTTCTGTTGTTTGTGCCACTTATATGCTTTAAGATATTTGGATACAGCCTTAAATTATCTAAACACTTGTGTCTTCTTTCTAAAGTGGAATCCAAGCATTTTTACGTCATCATTTTTATATGTTTCATGTCTATTCAGTGTTTGCGGACAGAAACTGTACTCAATACATGCTATTCTCTCTATTTCATTTTTCTCATAACATAGTTTTGAATTCTCATCCAACAATATTTTTCAAATACTCATATTTATTTGTGCCAAAATATTGATTTTATCAAAATTTGTTGTAATAACTTTGTAATTTAAAGGAGTATGTTCTATGATATACACATGTATGCTCTAATTAAAGCTTTTTTTATGATGAAGAAGCAAAACACCTTGGGAAATAAATTATCCTATTAATAGCCTTTGTATACCCTGTGTGAGCCATTCTGTATAACAATTTATTACTAAAAATACAATGTCAAGCATATGTCGTTGGGAATGGCATCGTGCATATTTTCAAGTTCAGCAGTTACAGGATGACTTTATGTTGTATTTACAAAGCATGAAGTGTATCACTTGTGAATGTGTTTAGATACTAATCATGGAAAAAGCTCACATACTTTTTTGAAAATTTCAGAAAAGTCAAAAGATCAGTCCATAGAAAGAAAATATTTTATTTTTAGGACTATGACTGTTTTAATAGCTTCATTAAGTATCATCTTACAGTAAGCATGTTAGTCAAGATAAAAGATTTATTAAACAGTAACATTCATATGACATTAACATTCATATGAAATATGTCATAGAGATTTTCATAATTTGAGATGTATGTAAATTTCCTCCTCATAATATAGTATATTCTTTTCTAGAGTCTTCCAGTCCAAATTTGTAGTAAGCGTTTAAAAAATTATCTCTAACCAGTCCATCTATATTGTAGTTCGTAAAGTGCCTCTCTCTTATCTCAATTTATTCTCACAATATGGGGAAATGAAAAGGATTAGTACCTTTCAAGCTAGTGTTTGGGGAAAGAAGCAGAGGCTCAGAATAATTAAGTAACTAGCTCAAATTCACACAGCTGATGAGTGTCATCCTCTAGGTGAGGCCCTCCTGCTCCTTGATGAGGTATGTGCTGCTTGCTCTCTGGATACTCTTAACAGAGTAGGGAAGGACTAGGAATTTCGTCTCCAGATCTGGTTGGTGATTACTGCTCTTCCCAGTGGTCAAAAATGCATAAGAAGATGGTGGATTCCTCCCAAGACGCTCATGGCTGCAGGAGCCCTTTGTCTTATCCCAATGACCTGAAGACATCATCTATAACTCCAGGGGTCCTCTTACATCTAATTCACTAGTATTGCATTCAGGACACTTCTAATCTGGCCCAGGCCTCCTCCCCAATCTCATCTTTAAGCTATATTCTGCCCACTTCTTATGTAATGACAATGTTACTTTTTTTTTTTAAGATGGCTTATTGTCCTACAGTCCTTTCTGGCTAATTCCTACTCCTGCTTCAGGCATCGACTCACGTGTCCTTCTTCTTGGAACTCTTTCCTCACTCTTTTCCCACTAAATAACCCCTTTGTATTTTACAATGCCAGCACATATCCTGATAAAAAAATTTACCTCATTCTATTTTTAATCTTAATCTTAATTTGCTTCTTACAGAGCCCATTTTGACAGATAGGTGACAGGCAAGTAGGTAGGGAAAAAAAGAAGAGAGAGGAAGGAAGGAAGGAAGGAAGGAAGGAAGGAAGGAAGGAAGGAAGGAAGGAAGGAAGGAAGGAAGGAAGGGGTAAGGAGGGGGTAGAGAGAGAAAGAGAAAAATTATCCACATCTGCCAAAACACAAGCTTTTCCTCTCTTTCCTTAGCCTGTACATTGAATAATAACTCCTTTATACACTACTGAGTACGCAGAAGACCTCGTTTTGTTTGAAGAAAGAATTACTGATATTTTACAAAGCCATGATAGTCTTCCTATTTTTATAAGATACTTTTCTATGTGAAAAGCTGACTCTGCTCTTCAGCAGCATGCTCTGCTCCTGCTACACATACAGGAAATGGGAAATCAGAGAAAGAGAATATCCCCTTTGCTTTCTTGCCTCTATCAGTACCACCATCATTTTCTCTACTGGTCAAGTTCATTTTTGATGTACAGAGTACAGAATTCTAGGGTCAGGACGGACATTAGGCTACCACCTATCCGAGAGTTCTCACTGTGGTGATCTTGCCTGTTTTGTCTGATGGCAGCTCCTGTCACCTGTATTCCCATGGAATAGCCAATTTAGCTCTCAGGGCTATAGTTATTGAAAAGATGTTTTACATTCAGAAGTCATTTCTTCTGTAACTATGACCCATTGGTTCTAATTGTGATATCCAGAACACAGGAAGCAAATCTAATACTCCTGTCACATTTTCAACCTTTACATGAGTTTTGATAACCCATGCCACTTCATCCCTCACAAGTCTGAATCTTTCCTCACAAGATATCATAAGGGTACATTTCCACTAAATTTCTCTTCCTTGGACATCTCATCTGTCTCCACCCTCATCATGTCCAGGATTGATAAATAATTCAACTCCAGACAGGGTTAAGAGTTCACGACTTCTTTCTCTTTATTGTTGCCAATATTTAATTTAAGTCCATATCACATCTTTCCTGAATTCTCCTAAACTTATGTCTCTTCCTCTTCCAATCCAATCTACAAACTGTTACCAGTTTAACTTTCCAGAAGCACAATTCTGAATTCTGTGCATATGTGTGTGTGTGTGTGTGTGTGTGTGTGTGTGTGTGTGTGTGTGTGTGTGTGTTTCTGCTATTTCAGGCATGAGTAATCACCAAACAGTAAATTACTGAAGAAAAATATTTGAGATCAATGTTTGAGAAAATGGTGACATTACAGGGAATCACACAAACAAAAATAATAAAACAGGCAAGTCACGAAATCTGTAGTCACCAATGATTTAAAATAAGAAGTATAACACGTACTTGATATACATTTTATTGAGAAATTGATTTGCCCCAATGTAGAGCACAAGTGTTCATCGCCGAGACCACAGCATTGAAAGAAACCATGAGATGTAAGGGTTAAATTTCAGAAAACAATAAGAATATAACATCCTTTCCTCCATTATCCTCCATGGCAAAAAGAGTTCAAAAGAACTTAAACAGAGCCACAAATGTCAGTGTCTACTCCCTTGCAACAGATTTACTCTTATTACTCCAGCAGCAAATAATGCTCTGGTAGTGATTGTCTAACAAGAGGAATAACATCTCCCATAGCAAAATGGATAAGTAGCCACGGCAACCATGCCAGAACTAGAGTCATAGCCACCACCATTGTTTGACCTTTACCCATACCCAGAGCCAGGGAAGTATCCATAGCCTCCAAGGGAATCTTTACAGTAGTAGCAATTCATGCTATTTGAAAATGAGTGTCAATGAGTAGAAAGGGAGGTTCTGCGATTCTTAGTAGTCACCACAGTCACAGACCATCACATGCAATCAGAGATGGGTGGAACACACTGAGTCTGCCTGTTCAGTCACATAGTCATTTGCGTCAAAGGTGCTCATTTTACTAGGCACTCCAGTTTTGTTAGGAAGTCTCTTTCTAATTTACTGTCACCCAGGGTTTGTCTCTAGTTAATAATGAGCCTGGAATAGAATCGGCTTCCATCTCATCACTCCTATTCTACTAAAAATATCTCTCTTGTGACTCATGATCCCACATAGACCAGAATATGTGCTTTGTCCTCTAATTAAATCAAGTGGCCATGAATTTGTGTGTGTATGTGTGTGTGTGTGTGTGTGTGTGTGTGTGCGTGTGTGTGTGTGCGTGTGTGTGTATATGTAAATATATGTATATAATAATACTAGTCTTGCTTGACATGGCTTTTAATTACTGTTAGGTAAGACTAATATTAATATTCTCATTTTACAGAAAACAACACTGAGATTTATTTTTTAAAATCAAGTGAATTGACCAGAACCACACAGCTGTATAATAGCATAGGCAAAACTTAGTCATCAGACTCCAAATCCCATATGTTTTTATGTCTGACTTCAAAAAGAAAGGCAGGGTCCAATAAACCAGTGGTCACTAAAAACATCAGGATGCCAATATTAGCATTCCATAAATTGTGAACATCCATGACTTGCTTTTTTATGCTAACAGACCCTTTCCTGCATGTCATTTTGACCTTCATAGGTTTTTATAAACCAAATTGGTAATTTTTAACTCTACCTTCTGTGAGTTCCAAGCCTCCCTTATGAACAAAGCAGTGTTATCACTTGCCCATCCAGTCACAGTGCTCTGAGTTTTGTGCCTCAAGGTCAGAATTGCCCACTATTCTTCCTGAAAGAAGAGTTAAGTAAAGATAAGGCCAAGAGAGAATGAATATGGCTTATGATAAGTGTTTTAATTCTGAGTCTAAGCCTGTGTCAAAGCACATCAACTTAATCATGATTATATAAAATTAAGTCATAAAGTAGAAGCCATCTTGAAAGTTAGACTTTCATCATTATCGTCTGTGCCCATTTTCCCCGACCAAAAAAATAATCCCAATATGCATGCAATTCTTAAAAATGCCACGAATCCTTCCACACAGCAAATTCTTCCCTGCCTTTTCCCATGACAACTTTAGAATGATGATATTTACTTACACAAATTTAATTGGATCTTTCCCTAGACGGTCACTAAACCAATCAATTCAATTTGTCCATCATGTGTGGGGAGTGCACCAGCTATAAGGCACAACCAAGGACCACCATATGGGTGTGCAGCCCATGCATTTACACAGAGCCAGTACTCAGAAAGGGGCCCCATGCTTAATGTTTAACACTCTGCAGCCACCAACTTTAAGTTCTGAATACTTTTATCTTTGATTTTATGGCCTGTAAGCAAAGCCTACTGGGACAATGGAACATGTGCTGGGGGGTGAGGTGTCAGCTCACACGCTGTCCCACCTCCCACCACCTGCCTGCCTCCTCACAACAGTTTCTTGCCTTCTTGCTCCCACACTCGGCAACTGCTGCCACCTTCTAAGCCCCAAGGGAACCTGGGCACAAAGGGCAAGATGAAGCTCCTGTGAGGACCTAGACTCACCCGATAGGTATCTGCATGCTCACAAGCATGTGACATAAAATAACAAATAAAAAGCACCATGACATGTCAAGAGAGCATAGAATAAAGGATAATGTTATTTTTTTCTGCTTTTTTAAACAAGGACTACAATTTTTTAAGTTTGTCCTGGACCCTGCAAATTATATGACTGGCCCTAGGCATGCTAAGGATTGGGAGGAATATAAGCAGCAAAAAACATGCATCTTCAGACCTTCAAGACTTCATTAATATTTAAGGAATTGGTCTTTAGCCCTACATATCCATCCACCACTCACTCCACCCTACTGACTCCCTTCACGAATAAACTTCTTCTGCAAGTAGGCTGTGCCCAGAATGTTGTCATTCTTTA
The DNA here is from genome assembly GCF_000164805.1 of Carlito syrichta. Taxonomy (NCBI): domain Eukaryota; kingdom Metazoa; phylum Chordata; class Mammalia; order Primates; family Tarsiidae; genus Carlito; species Carlito syrichta. Next base: position 148,503 of record NW_007248120.1, read on the forward strand.
ATTCATTAATTTCACAATTAATTGCAATTTATATTTCATTCCCACTGTACCTCTAAAGCTACTCTCAATAAATCACCCTAACCCTAACCCTAATCCTAACCCTAACTCTAACCCTAAACCTAGCCCTAACCAGCCCCTACTGGCTGGTTACTGAATAGACTTTGGAATTCTTAATCTCTCTGAAGCATTTCTTTTTTTTTTTTTAACTTTTTAATTTTTTTATTTTAAAATTGCGGGGTACAATTCAGGGTTAGGTATACAAATATTCATTGTGTATGTACCCTTGTAGATGAGGTGTGCCCCCCCTTCCCCAGGCAGATTTCCATTACTGTCAATCCCACCTGCCAGCCCTCCCTCCCCCCGCAGTTTTCCACTACTGTCAATCCTTTTCTTATAGTATTACAATAGTTCTTCATGGTCCACTTATGAGTGAGAACATGTGATACTCAGTTCTCTGTTTCAGTGAAAGATCATTCAGTATTATAGACTCTAAGTCCATCCAGGTTGCTGTGAAGTTCATGATTTTGTTCTTCTTTATGACTGCATAATATTCCATTATGTATATGTACCAATTTTTTTTTTTGAGTTGGAGTCTCACTCGGTCACCCAGACTGGAGTTTAGTGGCTGCTACCAGCCACCACAGCCTCACGTGCTGGGCTCCGGCTATCCTTCCACCTCATCCTTCCAAGTAGCCGGAATTACAGGCATGCGCTACCACGCCTGGCTGATTTTTTGATTTATTGTAGAGATGAGGCCTCCCCTGCCCAGGTGGGTCTCGGAACCACAGGCTCAAGCAATCCATTCACCTCAGCCTCTCAAAGGTGCGGGATTACAGGCTGAGCCACCAAGTCTGGCTTGTGCCAAATTTTTTATCCAGTCTTCTTTTGATGGGCAGCACAGTTGATTCCATGTTCTTGCTATTGTGAACAATGTCTTTGAAGCATTTCACAGCAGAAACTTCTATCTCCTTATTGAATTTTAATTCCTCACCTCACAATTTTCCCCTCAAAATACATAATTATCTGCAAAATACAACTGATCAAAAGTCTACAAGTCTATTGGTCTTGCTGTAAAATATTCTCAAATATATTCCTAAATATATTCTTAAGTAGCTCTATATTAAAGGCTGGTTCTTTTGTTATAAATATGACTTAATTATTATATTTTTTGAGTCAGTGTCTCTGTCACCCACTGGAATGCAGTGGTACAATCATGGCTCACTGCAGTCTCAACCTTTTAGTCTCAGACGATCCTTCTGCCTCAGCCTACCAAGTAGCCAGGACTATAGGTGCTTGCCACCATGCCTGGCTAATTTTTTTAATTTTTAATTTTTGTCAATGCAAGATCTTGCATTGACATTGCATTGTTGTCCATGTTACTCTCAGACTCCTGGGATCAAGCAATCCTCTGGACCCAACCTCCAAAAATGCTGGAAATAAAGGTATGAGCCACCTTGCCCAGCCCTAATTAATAGTTGGATAACAAATAAAACAAACATGACCAAACATTCAGATAATATACAAAGTCTTACAAGTTTCACCACATGTTTCCTGGAGCATTTTGTACAATAATTTATTACCAAAATTAAGTGCTCAACCATGATGTCACTAGGCTGAGCATCATGGTATAGTTTGGAGATTATTACCTTGGTGCAAATAGGTGTTACCTATTAAATACTTCTGGCCGAGAAACATCATTATTAATATGTGTAGTATGCATGAGGGAAAGCACTACACAATGCTGAGTATGCTTTTTTCCTTATAGCAAGTCATCAATGAGGGTTAGCAACTTCAGGATGTTAAGAATTACTCTCTCACACTAAGGAAAAATATCCTCCAACAGAAGACTGTATAAACTTAATTGATTAAATCGTGGATTCAGAAATTTTTTAAACTATTTGACCCCAGTAAAACTATTATGATAGAGGCAGCACAGTTACTTTAATCCCAGTTTTACAGAAAGGATAAAAATTAGACTAAAGAAGAATAGGTTTTTTCCAAAAGTCTCTCAGTTTCAAAACGGCTACACAACAGCCTTCAGATCCAGAGCTCATACACCTGATCCACATCCTACAAAACGATTTCCTAGTCTTTTACTGAAAACTTGTCATAACAAAAAGATAACTAGTTCTCAAGACAATCCATTCCTTTTAAAAGTAGTTCCAACTATTAGATGAATTCTTACACTCTTCAGGGTCTTTCAGCATTCAGTAATTAATAATTCCCAAGGCACTTAAGAGTGTCTGTGGATACATTGTCTATACTGGATTTCAGTTGGAACCACTTCCATGAATCTTGATGTAACACCCTCACCTAATTTTCCTGTTCCCAATTCCCAGCTAATACAGTGGGGCCTACTGATGGCTGCCGATGAGCTAATATGTGTCTTCTACCCAGGCCTTTCAAGTTACTCTTGGACTCTGTGGATATTTGCAAGAGAAGCCTAGGACTGCCTCTCCTAATCTGACTCTTCTAGTAAAAGCCAGAGTTCTTTCAGTAAGATGACACCTGGGCTGTGCATGGTAGTTCCACCTGTAATCCCAGTCCTTTGGGAGGTTGAGGCTGGAAGGTCGCTTGAGACCAGGAGTTTGAGACCAGTCTGGGTAACATAGCAAGACCCCATCTCTACAAAAACAAAGAAAACATTTAAAAATTAGTTGGGCATTATCATATATACGTGTAGTCCCAGCTACTCGAGAGGCTCAGGAAGAAGGATTGCTTGAGCCCAGGAGTTCAAGGATGCAATGAGCTATGGTTGCATCACTGTACTACAGTCTAGGAAACAAAGCAAGGTCCTGTCTCAAAAAGAAAAAAAAAGAAAGATAGCGTCTTATTTATTCCTTCTCCCTGTTTAGCCTACAAGATCATTTCTATAATTATCTGATAATCTACCTCCCATCCATCCTGCCAGAATCAACTTGATTTTTTCCAGAACACCTCATGCATAACTACTAGAGAAATTATCTCGCCTGCATTATAAGCTGCCAGTGGGGTCCTGGTAAGTTGGCTTCCTGGGGAAAATACATAAATAAATATTGCCATCTTAGCCCATTTCAAACTACCAACATGATGGTGCTGATGGTGGAGCTGGAAAGAGATTTTCACAATTAGCTCTCACAAACTGGTACAAGCAACGAGTAAGGTCCATCACATCAGATTTTATAAGTATTTGATGAATGACTGTAAACAGTTCAGAATCTAAAATAGAGATTGGCACATAGAAGGTGCACTTTTCGCCTTTCCTCAAAGTGTCAATATACAGACACACACACTCACACAAACACATTCACATTTTATCTACTCCCAACTCTGGAAATCTAAGTTATTTAATGCTAGAAAATATCTCTCTACAATGTGATCTGGTTCACAAAATTAACTAATACTATTTTATCTCTCCTGTTACAGAAATTTGTGCAAAATCATAATATATTTCTGTTTCTATATCCAACATCATCATTCTTCCCAAGCCTCTGTAGTTCAAAACCATTCATTATTCATAAAATCCCAGAGACTATAGCAAAAAGAAATTTGAGAACAATTAGTCCTGCCCTCTCCTGAATACCAGAATTACATTCATAACTTGTCTATGAATTGGCGACTCAGACCACACTTTAATACCTTCAGAGACAGGATAACTCAAAAGATTGCCAATTCACTTTTCAGACAGAACTAATTATAATTTCTTATGTTGAGAAGTCTGACCCATTGAATCTTCTATTTATTCATTCTGATTATGGTGTCTTGAATTGAACAAAGCAAATAAAATACAGTTATCTGATAGTCTTCAAATGTACAACACCACAGACAATGCTTCCTGCCTCAATTTTTAAAATTGTAAACACTATCAAATAGGCTTTATTTATTTTCTAGTTAGGGCGAGCATCCATGCTTCCATTTCAAATGCAAATATTCTACATATCTGATCATTTAGTACTGATGTATTTTCTTGTATATCCTATATCTTGGTTTTCCATTATTTTTATTTTTATGGACCTAGTTATGGTTTGTTCCCCAAGCAGATCACTGTGACTAGCTCACAAAATTGCTGTTCTGTATCTTCTCCGAGATACAGAATATCATTATCACTGCTGTTCTCTCATGACAGTTAAATCACAGTAGAATATAGAGAAAAAGAGGGGATCAATCCAGGAGTTATTTTGTCCTTTGATAAAGGAAATAGCACAAATCAACAAGACCCATACCAAACAAAAAACCTCAAGTTTTCAGTCACTTGTATAAATTTTTTATTATTAAATTATAATTGGTAAACTTTGGCAATTTTATGCTTTAAAAAAAACCATCTTTCCTCCATTATTCCTGAAGCCAAGCATTCTTCTGCATTTATTTATCACATTCTTTTTCTCTTATGTGGTTTTATGATGTCAATATTTTCAATTAATTCTGTTGGTTGTTTTAACAAGTAACAAGTTCTAATTAATATATAAAATGGCATACCATGGTCAACAGAATTCTAAGATGAATCCCACCCACCAGGATCCATGCTTTTCTGTATTCTCACCTTGAGTGTTCTAGGCAGGGCCTGTAACAGTCCTCTCTCCAGTCAAATACAATGAGGTGCCATGATGATGGCAGTAGTGAAGGGTCTCTCTTTGAATGGTTTACAGGTGAGTAAAAACATGAATTAATAAGAGAAACTATATCTGCTGTTTTACTATTCATTTTGAATCTTATATACAAAGTAAAGATTTATAGACAAGTCTTAATTGAAAACAAATAAATAGCATCCTGGGCATAACTTTGTTACAGTGTTCATCTTCCTGCTTTTTGTTTGTTTTCTTACAAAGTCTATGTATACCTTGAGTGCAACGATAATCTTTCTTGTTTACCTTATACTACCATTGCCCATCCATAGACAGCAACTGGTACACATAAGTTCTTATTAATTATCTGCTAAATTAAAATGAGTTGAATTGAATTAAATCAAGTTGGATATAGGAAGTCAATTCTTGCAATAACGTCTAGAATAACTTAGACAAAAGAAAGACGGAACTTATAGGGAATCTTTATGAGGCTATTGTATCAGATAAAAGGCCAGGAATTTCTAACCTAGAGCAAGTGAAATGGCACTCCAAAGATGTAGTTATGAGATACACAAACAGAATCTGGCAAGAGATTGGCTCTGGTAGTGAAGAAAAAGAAGAAACAGATGATAATGTTAAATGTTCAGACCTTTGCAGTCTAGCAATGATGATGCCATTTTCATAATTATTATCTCTACCACTCTGTACAGTTAAGATGACATCTACTCTTTACATGTAAGCTCTCTGGGATCAAGGATAGAGTCCCACAAGGCATGGTGAGAAAATGACCTAGTTTACATTACTTGGCAATAACAGTGATTAAAATGAGTAATGAGAACCTTGATATTACTCATCTCCGCTAGATATTACTCACCCAGGAGAAGCCCATAAAAGCAATGATCTAGTTAACAACTTTACACCTTTGGCTAATGTTGCAACCACCACAAACCTTTATTATAAAAAGAGTTTGCAGTTACTATATCATTTATTTTGTCATCCTAGTGAGGTAACCATGGTAATGTATAAATATGGGCCTGCCTGACCAAGCATTCCTTTTAGAAGTGACCCTACCAGTTTCATATCAGACAATTTCTTTCTCAGAAACTCTATATAGCCTATAAAGGGTAATTGGTTAAAGGTCTGGGAGAATATCAATTTCAATGATAACTGATCATCACTCATTTAAGATTATAGTAGAATCCTGAGGAAGCAGGTGTTGGGCTATGCTCCTAACTTGTGCAGATCTGAAGCCTTAGGAAGGGTATGTCTATTGGCATGAGTCATGCTGATGTTGATAGTAGAAAAGCAAGCCATGCTTCTTTCATACGCATATTTTTCATAAGTACTTCCTTCATAAGTATAATCCCCCAACTCTCCCAAATTAGGATTGAATGACAAACTAGGTGTGAAATATTGCAAGTCAGGATATTTTTGTGCCGATGCAAGATTTTACTGGCCTTCTCAAGGGAAGATAACCACAGCAACATGCTGCATATGATTTTGAAAAGAAGAGGAAACTCCCTCAAAGAAAATACAAATGTGCCCCTATAGGTGACAGAAAGCATTGTATATGTACCTGAGAATTAAAATCCATGAAAAAGCCCACAATAATGAAACTTTAAAACAGGTAGCAGGTAGACCCCTTATGTACCTAATCCTGACTTGTACCCCACATCTTTAAAATAAAATAAAATAGGCAGCAAGAGGATTTGTGATGGTTCTATATAAACTATGACACTTGGTGAACTCGCCCAATTTTTTACTTAACATGAGGTTATTACAGTCTCAGTAGTATGACTATCTCCAATTTCAGCAGTAACATTCAAATAAAGAAACTACCAGTTCCTATTTATTTTATTTTATTTTATTTTTCTTATTTTAGATGGGTACAAGTGAGGATTTTCTACATAAGACAGTTGCGCATGATGAAGTTTGGACTTCTCACCGGCCCTCTCTTCCCCATAGTGGACCAGACACCCAGTGTATTGCCACATACTCCCCTCCCTCCTCCCTCCTCCCCTCTAGCATTGTCCAGTGTCCGCCAATCCCACCCTTGTGCTCATGTGTCTAGATTAATTACAGTGGCCAGGGGTTTTCAGATCAGAATAGAAGTTATTCAAATGATAGGTGTGGTGAAAAAAAATAATTATCATTACATTTTCAATATTGTACCAGGCAATTGAAATAATTTATTCAAACCCAGCTTTTCTTTTTGCAAATCCCATAATTCAGAAAACACACAAAGATATTTCAAAGCTACAACATGTTGTAGGACATAATTTGGTTCTTCCTAAATTTTTATCTTAAAGAGAATCAGGCTGATAGCTTTTTTATTTAAAAATTGGATGCAGAAAGTAAAGCTAATCAATTTGTAAGATATCCTTTCTATACTATCATTGAGTAATTATCTACCTTCCAGGAATAGTTTTAGAAAGAAATTTACAAGTTAGGAAAGAGAGTGACTGGGTGGAAGAAAGTAGAAGGAAATGCAGATTGGTTTATATCATTGCTTAATTTTTTAATTTTAATTTGAAGAGAAAGTAGCATAAACCTTTTCAAAATTTTGTTTTAAAGTTAGTTTTAGATAGCCAGATATCTTTAACAATGAATAATAAGAGGAATCAAACAGCAGACTCAAATTGTTTGAGACTTTAGACAAATATATAAGTGGCAAATAAATAAATAAAATGATTTTCCATGTTACAGAAAATATAATAAATGATTGCATTAGGAAGCTTCCTAAAAATATAATAATATAATGCAATCATTTTCACTTCTATCGAATTTTGTACTCTTTTTCTGAGTCAACAAGAAATAAGCAGGTAATAAAACTTTTGATCTCTTGCCCCTTCTTGTCATTTTTCTGTCTGAACTGTGTCTCTTATAAATGAATTGATATTATAAATGAATTAACACAATTTGGCAGATGAATTCTTTTTAATAGCAGTAATATTTTTATTTTCTTCTCTATGACACTAGCAAGATTTCATCTTCCAGCCTACTTTTTGAAAGTTTGAACTTCAGTTAATAAATATCACAGTGTAGGTTCTTAATTAAATATAAGATAGATTGAAATAAACACAAACTGTATCTCTCTTTAGCACCTCATTTAATCCAACTCATAGAAAGGTCTGCATTTTTCATCGATTTAACTAGGAAATTTCTCAGACTTTGTCTTCACATGATTATTTGTCTTACCTGAAAACTGAATAAAATATTAGACAGCAATCCAGCTATTTCAAATATTTAAGTGTTTAGTTCTTACACCCAAGTTCCTGGATTTGCTACAATTTCTAATTTCAAATATTTGTCATGGTTCAAAAAAAAAAAAAAATCAATCTGATGATGTGATGTGATCAAGTAGCCACAACACAACACTCCCCTTTCCTGATGAAGCCCTGGGGCCATTGATTAATGCAATCAATTGAGTACCAGACCATTACATCTGATTAAGCACTCCCTGATTTTATTGGCAATTTAAGAACTCCAGCTTAATGCTGAGGAGGGAATCTAAAAGCATTAAATCTCATATATCTTTTTTTTTCTAAGAAGGAATGCTTCATTTGCTATTCAGTTCACACTAGATAAAGGGTGATCTATGGAGACAGAAATACCAAAGCACATAGGCATATAGAAGATGAATAAATCGAAGGAAAATATCCTACAAATACACAGTGTTTTAACCAGTGACCTTACTGTTGCGTCAAGTGTTCTTTCCATTGAACTCCCTTGAAACTCAAAGGATACCGAAGTCAAGAATAATTACTACAACAAGGTCTCCACTTTTTGCAACCCCAGAAAACCCATATTATTCAGCAGGCTTTCCTGATTTCCTCTGTATCTTCTGTGAATGTATCCCAGAAGAGGCATGGGAAACATAAGCTTCTGTGGAAAACTTCCAGAGACCCAAGAAACACCCAAACATGGGCAAAAGGAAAAAGAGGTATGCCAAGGACTAAGGAGAAGGTGAAGCATCTCAACCCTGGATAGAGGAAACATTTACCTCTGTAAAATGGAGATGGTCATACTAACAGTTCCTAGGATAACCTTACAGTAAGGGAATAAGAATGGGCTTGTTCACCAAGTGTCATAGATAGTGTTGAGAATCATCATGAATCCTCTAGTTGCCTTAAAGTCTAGTTTATGAGTCTTTTAATACATTTCAGTGCTCAAGCACATGCACAATGCTTCATATGGCCTGTAGAAGAACAATTATGCCTTCATGCACCAGTACTTCATTTTTTAGATTGCTAAACATCTTATTGTATGGATATGCCACATTTATTTACCCATTCATCAGCTGGCAGACATTTGGTTTCTTTTTACTTTTTGGCTGACATAAATAATACTGCTATGTACATTCACGTACAACTTTTTGAGTGGGCATATGTTTCCCTCTCTTGGATATATACCTAGAAGCTGAATTGCTGTGTCATATAGTACTTTATGCTTAAACTTTTGAGAAACTGTCAGATTGTTTTCAAATACCTATACCATTTTGCATCCCCATTAGCAGTGTATGAAGATTCCAAGTTCCCCACATACTCACCAACACTCATTATTGTCTGACCTTTTTATTATAATCATCCTAGTGAGTGTGACATGATATTTTATTGGGATTTTGATTTACATTTCTCTGATGGCTAATGATGTTGAGTGTATTTTTATGTGTTTATTGGCAGCTTACATATCTTTTTTAAAGAAATGTCTATTCAGATCCTATGCCCATACTTGAATTGGGTTATTTGTTTTTTTTATTATTGACTTGTGTTTCTTATATATTCTAGATACAGTTCTTCATAAGATGTAATCTTTGCAAATAGTTCCTAACATTCTGTAGGTTGTCTTGATCAGGTCCATTGATGACTAAAGAGTTTCAGTTTGATAAAGTCCAACTCACCTGTTTTTTCTTTTGTCACTTGTGCTCTTATTATAGTGAAATGGCTATTAGTGACCTAACCAAGGTGATGCCATCATTATAGTAGTTCTTCCATCTTGTCTCCACATAACTGCCCTAACCGTTCCAGTAAACAGTATACCACATCTTGTTGGCAGAACTCCAGGGACTTTCCAGTCACCAGCTGTGCCCAGGATATAAAGTTAACCGAAACTCCCTAATGGTCAAAATTTCCCATTTTGGTTGCTAATTTGCTAGTTTATGGTTGCTAAATTGCTAAGTATCCTTGTGGTTTTTGTCTTTATAAACCCCTTGCTTGCTTCATTCAGGGTTGAGTGTTTCTTTCTGGCATAAGACTCCTCTCAATCACTGGTGATAAAGGACTCAATATTTAACTCTCAGTGTGCTGGCAACTCCTTACTCATGGTGCGGCTACAACATTTGGAGGCCCCAGTGAGATCACCAAACTCAGGAAGCGGCCTCACTTCAGCTCTCCTTGGCTTGGTGAGGAAGTTATAGGGGAGGCATCCCCTGAGACATAGCCTCTTACACGGCCTGGAGGGGGTTGGAAAAACCATCACCTCAAAAATACCTGAGTCCATCTGTATTTTCCTACAAGGTAAGAATCTGTTCTGTTTGTGGCCATAATTCTATTTAAGGGAGTCATGGCCTGACAAGGCTGTCCCTTGGACAATATTCATTAGGCCAAGATGTTGGCTGGCTAGAGTCTCGGTTCAGTATCTGATTTCAGTTTTGGTTTTTACATTGGTCAGACAATATGGGGTCACAGGATTCTTGACGCTCCAGTCCCCTGGACTGCATGATAAAGAATTTCTCTATTGGGTTTACTGAGGACTACAGCGTCCATCTCTTGAAAGGCAGGCTCCAGACCCTCTGTGAAATTGACTGGCCTTTATTTAATGTTGAATGACCCTTCACTGGGTCTCTGGAAGTTCACACCATTCAGTCTGTCTGGAAGGTCATCACAGGGAATCCTAGTCACTCCAACCAATTTCCCTATATTGACCAATGGTTGAATTTAGTCCAAAACCCCCCTCCATGGTTAAAGGTATATTCTTTTAAAACTCAGTGCCCTTCCATTATACTTGTCTCCAAGTCTCTTTGTCCTCTCCCATCATGCTCATCTGCCCCACTGTCTTTCCCTGGTATGACCCCTTCTAAGCCTACCCCTAAACTCTATCCTGTCTTGCCTTCCCCTCTGGAAGATCCTTTCCTCTGGAAGACCGGGTCATCTCTCATTCTCATTCTGACTCAGGTCCTCACCGTCATCCTCCCTACAATCTGACTTCCTCACCCACCATTACTTCTTCCATCTCTCCCCTGCTCTCCCCACCACTTGCCTGTGGCCTCTGGTCCCAGATGGAAGCAACCCCTCTTCTTACCCTCTGGGAAGTAGCCCCTTCACGGGAGATGGACCAGGATGATCAACCCTTCTTGGTGTATGTTCCCTTTTCTACCTCTGATTTATACAATTGGAAAGCTCAGAATCCGCCGTTTTTGGAGAAATCTCAGGTTTTAACCTCTCTGGTAGAATCAATCATGTGCACTCATTGTCCCACCTAGGATGATTGCCAGCAGCTCCTTTTAACCCTATTTACCTCTGAGGAGTGAGAGCGCATTAAAGTTGAGGCTAGAAATTCTGTCCTAGCTTCAACCACTGGCACAGAGAAAGTCAAGAAGTTTTCAATGAAATTTTTCCCTTTTCTCATCCTGAGTGGGACCCCAATGCCCAGCAGGGTCCCAGGCATTAGATACCTATCACAAGACTTTATTAGCTGGTTTGAGGGGAGCGGCCCAGAAACCTATCAATCTTTCAAAAACTACTGAGATTCTTCAGGGTCCCAAGAAGTCACTGGGGGGATTTCTTGAGGGTCTTCAAGAGGCATTCCATACCTATACCCAGTTTGACCCCTTGGCACCTGAAAATGCTTGGGCTATCAATTTGGCTTTTGTGAATCAGGCAACTCCTAACATCTGAAAAAAATTACAAAAGCTTGAGGGCTTCACAGGAATGAATATCCCCCAACTGCTCAAAGTAGCCCAAAAGGATTTTAATACCTGTGATGCTGAAAAACAAAAACAAGCAGTGCAGGAGGCAGATAAGATGGCCAAATGTCAAGCAAAAATATTGGTAACTGCCCTCCAAGCCTCCCAGCCTGACTTAAGACCACCACACCAGAACAAAGAGGAGACTAGAAAAGGACAAAAGGGAACTGGACTTTCCCCGCTGGCTAAGGATCAACGTGCATATTGCAAAGAATTTTGTCATTGGAAAAAGGATTGTCCCTGTTGCCCAAAAACAGACAACCCTAAGCCAGTCCTGGTTTTGCCCGCTGCTGGGGAGGCTGAAAATGACTCTGACTGAAGAGGCCAGGGCTCTTTTTCTTTAGGCCCCCAAGAGCCCATGGTAACTGTAGCTATCAGAGGCCACCTGAAACAACTCTTAGTGGATACCAGGGCAGAGCTTTCAGTCTTGAAATCACCATTAGGACCCATGTCTAGTAAGCAAATTTCTGTTCAAGAGGCAACAGATACAATTACAAACTGAAAGTTCACTTCCCATCGAATGGTTGACTTGGGTCAAAAACAGGTTACCCACTTGTTCCTAATAGCCCCTGACTGCCCTTATCCCCTCATGAGCTGGGATTTTCTTTGAAAGTTAAGAGCAACCATTGTGTTTTCATCTGACAAAACTGAAATGTTTGTTACCACTATCTATCAAACGTTCCTAACCGTTCCACTTTCGGAAGAATATCTTCATTTTAAAATTATTATTTGTTTATTTATTTTTCTATTGTGGGGTACAGTTAAGGATTAGGTATACAAATATGCTCCGTTCAGGCACCCTTGTTGATCAGAGGTGTCTCCTCATCCCCCGACAGATATTTACTACCA
>NW_007248120.1:160876-161553 GCF_000164805.1 Carlito syrichta
AGGTCCACTATATGAGTGAGACCATGAAATACTCAGATCTTTGTTTCAGTGAAAGATCACTCAGTATTATAGACTCTAGTTCCATCCAGGTTGCTGCGAAATTCATGATTTTGTTCTTTTTTATGGCTGTGTAGTATTCCATCATGTATACGTATCACATTTTTTTAATCCAGTCCTGTTTTGATGGACAGAATGGTTGCTTCCAGGTTCTTGCTATTGTGAACAGTGCTGCGATAAACATAAGTGTGCAGGTATCTTTTTTATAGAGTGATTTGAGTTCTTCAGGGTATATTCCGAGTAGGGGGATTGTGGGATCATATGAGAGGTCAATATTTAGAGCTTTTAGGAATTGCCATACTGTTTTCCACAGAGGTTGCACTAGTTTGCACTCCCACCAACAGTGTAGAAGTGATCCCTTTTCGTCACACCCTCTCCAGCAACTGTTATTTTTTGAGTTATTGATAATTGCCATTCTGACTGGAGTTAGGTGGTATCTCAGTGTGGTTTTGATTTGCATCTCCCTGATGATTAGTGAGGTTGAACATTTTTTCATGTGTCTGTTGGCTGCTTGGATGTCTTCCTTTGAGAACTGTCTGCTCATATCTTTTGCCCATTTTATAATGGGGTTGTTTGTTTTTTTCTTTTCAGCACATTTGAGTTCCTGTAGATCCAAGATG
>NW_007248120.1:161725-182620 GCF_000164805.1 Carlito syrichta
CCATTTAGAGTTAATTTTTGTGTATGGGGATAGATAGGGGTCCTGCTTCAATCTTCTGCATGTGGTCAGCCAGTTTTCCCAGCACCATTTACTGAATAGATTCTCCTCTCCCCAGTGGTAGGTGTTGGAGGCTTTGTCGAAGATGAGTTGGTTGAGAAATTGAGGTTTTGCTTCTGAAATCTCAATTCTATTCTATTGGTCTATATGCCTGTTCCTGTACCAATACCAAGTTGTTTTGATGATTGTAGTTTTATAGTAAAGTTTGAAGTCTGGTAATGTGATACCACCTGTTTTGTTTTGTTTTGTTTTTTTTGCTGAGGATTGTTCTGGCTATTCTGGATGTTTGTGTTTCCATATGAATTCCTGTGTTGTTTTTTCTAGGTCTGAGAAGAATGTTGTTGGTAATTTAATGGGTATTGCATTAAATCTGTAGATTGTCTTAGGTAAGATGGTCACCTTCACAATGTTGATTCTTCTAATCCATGAGCATGGGATATTTTTCCACTTGTTTGTGTCATCTTTGATTTCTTTGAGCAGTGTTTTGTAGTTTTCATTGTAGAGGTTTTCACGTCTCTGGTTAGGAAGATGCCAAGGTATTTCATTTTTGTGTGTGTGTGTGTGGCTATTGTGAATGGGATTGTGGTTTTTATTTGAGTTTCTGTTTGTTTATTATTGGTGTAAAGATATATGATTGTGTTTTGCACATTTATTTTATATCCTGAGACTTTGACAAAGTCCTTTATCAGTGTAAGGAGGTTTTTGACAGATTCTCTTGGGTTTTCAAGGTACACAATCCAGTCATCTGCAAAGAGAGAGAGCTTGACTTCCTCTTTTACTATTTGAATACCCCTTATTGCCTTCTCTTCTCTGATTGCTCTAGCCAGGACTTCCAATACTATATTGAACAGGGGTGGTGAGAGTGGGCATTCTTGTCTTGTTCCCGTTTTCAGGGGAAATGGTTCCAGTTTTTGTCCATTTAGGAGTATGCTGGCTGTGGGTTTCTCGTAGATGGCTTTTACTATTTTGAGGTATATTCCTTGTATACCTCGTTGTTCGAGGGTTTTTATCAAGAAGGGGTGCTGGATTTTATCAAAAGCTTTTTCTGCATCTAATGATATAATCATGTGGTTTTTGTTTTGACATCTGTTGATGTATTTAATTACATTTATGGCTTTACTAATGTTGAACCAGCCTTGCATCCCAGGAATGAAGCCTACTTGGTCATGATGAATGATTTTTGAGATGTGTTGTTGAATCCGGTTTGCTAGGATCTTGTTGAGAATTTTAGCATCTATGTTCATCAAAGATATTGGCCTGTAGTTCTCTTTCTTTCTTGGGTCTTTACCTGGCTTGGGTATCAATGTGATGTTGGCATCATAAAATGATTTGGGGAGAGTTCCATCTTTCTCAATCGCCTGGAATACCTTCAGTAGGATTGGCATAAGCTTCTCCTTAAATGTCTTGTAGAATTCTGCTGGAAAGCCATCTGGTCCAGGGCTTTTTTTTTGTAGATAGTTTTCTTATTACATGGTCAATTTCCTTTATTGTTATTTGTCTATTTAGGGCCTCAATTTCTTCTTGTTTCAACCTAGGCAGGTTGTGTGATGACAGAAAGTCCTCCATTTCCTTGAGGTTTTCAAGTTTGTTTCCATACAAGTGTACATAGTAGTCTCTAATGATCTTTTGTATTTCTTCAGGATAAGATGTGACTTCATCTTTTGTGTTTCTGATTGTGCTTATTTGGGCTTTTCTCTCTTTTTCTTGGTCAGTCTAGCTAGGGGACCATTGATCTTGTTTATCCTTTCGAAGAACAAGCTTTTTGTTTCATTGATTTTTTTGTATTATCTTTTTGTCTCCTATGTCCTGGATTTGGGCTTTTATTTTGGTGATCTGGATTCCTCTGCTGAAATTAGGGTTTTTGTGATCTTGCTTTTCCAGCTTCCTTAGGTGGCTTGTTAGGCTGTTAATTTGTGATCCTTCCATTTTTTTCATGTGCGTTTGTAGTGATATAAATTCCCCTCTTACTACAGCTTTCATGGCATCCCAGAGATTTTGGTAAGATGTTTCTTCATTTTCATTTGTTTCCAGGTATCTTTTAGTCTCTGTTTTGATTTCATCATTGACCCAGGAGTTGTTTAGCATCATGCTGTTTAGTGTCCATGTCTTTGTGGTTTTTGGGGGGGACCTTGTTGGTGTCAACGCTTATTTTTATTCCACTGTGGTCCGAGAAGGTGCATGGTAAAATTTCAGTCCTTTTAAATTTGCTTATGCTTTTTTTATGGCCAAGTATGTGGTCAATCTTAGAGTACGTTCCGTGTGATGATGAGTGAATGGATATTCTGTGGTCTTTGGATGGAGGGTTCTGTAGGTATCAATTAAGTCCATTTGTTCAAGAGTCACTTTTTTTAGTTTACCTAGGAGCTGCTTTATGAAAGTTGGTGCTCCTATGTTCAGTGCATATATGTTTAGGATGTATATTTCTTGTTGACGGATTGAACCTTTTATCATTATGTAGTGGCCTTCTCTATCTTTTTAAATTTTTGATAGCTTAAAGGGTATTTTGTCTGATATTAAGATCGTGACTCCTTTCTTTTGTGTTCCATTTGCCTGAAAATTTGTTTTTCATACTCTTACTTTGAGTCTGTTAGTGTCCTTTCTAGTGAGGTGGGTCTCTCGAAGGCAATAGATTGTTGCCCAGTGATATTTTATCCATTTTGCCATTCTATGTCTTTTCAGTGGTGCATTTAGTCCATTCACATTCAAACTAATTATTGAGATGTGAGAGTTGATTCCTATCATAATGTTCTTACAGAGTTGTTGTTCTTCCTGTTTATGTGTTGTCTTTCTTTTGGTTTTAGAGTTGGATCATGTGTGTTTTTAATATTTTGCCTGTACTCTTGTGAAGAACGTTGTTGTTCTTTTTTCCTTTTCTTCTGTGTTCAATGGTTTCTTAAGGGTTTCTCGTAGTGGTGGTCTGGTGGCAGCATAGGTTCTTAGGGATTGGATATCTGGGAACGATTTCAATTCTCCCTCACTGTTGAACCTTAGCTTGGCTGCATAGGTTATTCTCGGTTGAAATTATTTATCTTTTAGAACTTTGAAGATAGGGCTCCAAGCTCTCCTAGCCTGGAGGGTTTCTGTAGATAAATCTGCTGCTATTCTAATTGGTCTTCCCTGTTACGTAGTCTGATCTTTTTCTCTTGCAGCCTTTAGGATTTTTTTCTTTTATACCTACTCAGTTTAGACGAATTATTATACGTCTGGGAGTTGGTCTTCTCATTTGTTGTCTTGCAGAGGTTCTCTGAATCTCTTGTGTTTGAATTATTTTCTCCTTGATGAGATGAGGGAAGTTTTCTTGAATGATTTCATGAAATGTTTGTTCCAGTGTGGTCTCTGTTTCTCTCTCTGCCTCAGGAAGGCCAATTACTCTTAGGTTCGGTCTCTTGAAGTGGTCATTCATCTCTTGAAAGTTTTGTTCTGTCTTTTTGAGCTTCTTTTCTATGCTTTTGACAGTTTGGGTTAGTCCTGTGTTTTGGGCTTCAAGTTCTGAGGTTTTTTCTTCTGCTTGGCTAATTTTGCTTTCCATGCTTATTAGTTTGTTATTTATTTCCATCATAGTATTCTTTACTGCTGTTATTTCTGACATCAGCTCCTTCCTGCTTTCCTCTTGTCTCTCCTCAATTTTTAAAATTCTCTCTATTAATGTCTTGATGTCTGGGTTTGTTGCATGTGGTCAGTCATTCTGTGGGCTCTTCATTGTTTGTATTCTGGAATCTGTTTTCCCAGTGTCTGATCTCCCAGGGATCTGTGTGAGACCTATATTCTTCTTTTGGTTTTTCTTCATTTGTGTAGTTTTTCCCCCTCCTTACTTTTTCCTTGTCTCCACATCACCGTCTTCTTTAATTCTGTTATTCAGGTGTGGAGGGGTTGTTTTTACTTCTGTTTGTTCAATCTCCTATTCTTGTTTATGTATGTCCTCTTACTTTGTTCAATTCTGGAGTTGCACTGTAGATTGAGGGTGGTCCTTTCTGGATTTTTGAGATTTACATAAGGGGCGAGCTGTGATTCAAAATCTATCTGCAGGTCCTGGTATCCACCGACAGGTGTATGAATAATCTGAAACCCACTTTCCACTGCCTTGGAATCTGTCTGTGCAGTGGGGTTGTAGGTTTACTCCCTGAAAATAAAATGTGGTTAACAGAGGGAAAAGAATGGAGCAGGCAGTGGGAAGGAAGAGGGGGGTGGAGAGAGAGAGGGGTAAGGGTGAAAACAGACGAGTGTACCAACAAATGGAGAGACAAAAATTGAAACATATGAAAATAATAGACCATGGCTACAAACTAACCAACTCCTATACAAAAAAAAACTAAAACATACAATGTTGCTAACATACTAGTTTACCAACCTTGTTATTGGTGTGCTATTCCTCTATACAAAGATATGGTTTACAGAGAGAAGAAAATAAAAGAAGGGAAAAGAAGGAGAAAAAAAGGGGGGACAAAACAGAAGGAATAGAATCAAGTCAGTAGACTAACAGAAGCAATCAAGCACACTCTGAGACTATTCGTTTAAGTTGAATGTCCTTTCAGCTCTGATTTCTAGCTGTCTTTTCAAGCTAGTAAGTTTGTTCAAGGTTAGGATCAGTTGCCCCTGGCCTGCTGTGAAGGGCAGTTCAGATCTTCACTCAGTTCCCCACTGCCCGGTTCACTACTCAGATCTGACCTGTGTCTGTCAGGCTTCCATTTTTCCCCTTTCGGTGTTGTTACCTTGAATTGCCAGCAGGGGCTGTTATCCCTTGCTACAGATGGTCTTTATCATAGCTGCTTGCCCACCCCTAAGAGGAGGGAGGTGTTTCCTGGAGGCACACAGGAGGAGACTCACAGCCTGGCAGGACGTCCAGTGGTAGTAGACCTCAGCAGATCTTGCTCACAGGGGCTTCAAGGTCTGAAGTCATGGATTGCTTCAGGCAAGGGCCATGCAATGTGTAATAGCTGCGTTGGTGGTGGCAGCTGACAGGTCCGATGTGGAATGGCTGTTTCGGCGGTGGGGGCAGCAGCGGCAGCAGCAGCTGGCCTCAGGCACAGGCGGAGTGATGTGTAATGGCCGTCTCGGAGGCAGCAGCAGTGGTGGCAGTGGTGGCAGCGGTGGGGGCAGTGGCAGCTCACCTCAGGCACTGGCAGTGCGATGTGGAATGGCTGTCGGCCACGATGGCAGCTGCAGCAGCAGTAGCCACAGTAGCTGCCCGGACCATGGTGAAGCCTCAGCGAGGTCTACGGCCGAGCTCCAAGTGAAGAGCAGGTTGCCGGCGATGGGATCTGTAGCCTCCGGGGAGAGAACCAGAGTCTCTTTGTGATCTCCTCGGTGGAGAGTTTCACAGACCGAGCTGCCCCATTGCCATCTTGCCGGAAGTGCCCTGAAGAGTACCTTCTAATTTCTTCTAACTCCTCCACTGGGAATGCCTCGTCAAATTTGTCCCAACAGCTACAGCAAGAATATCCTTTCATCTGGGCAGAGACAAATCCACCAGGATTGGCACAACATCACTCCCCAGTTGTGGTAAGTCTATTGGCATCAGTCACCCCAGTCAGAGTACGTCAGTACCCTATGAGTTTGCAGGCTCAAAGGGGAATTGCTCCTCATATCAAGACTTTTAAAGGCTAATATACTAACACCACGTCAATTGACATAGAATACTCCTTCCTTGCTAGTTCAAAAACCAGGAACCTCTGACTACCAACCAGGCCAGGACTTGAGGGAGGTTAATAAGTGGGTTGAAACAATCCATCCCAACCTTTATATATTACTCAGCTTATTTCCCCCTCAACACCAGGTTTACACTGTTTTAGACCTAATGGTACATTTTTCTCCATTCCCTTGTCCCCCATCAGTCAATCCATTTTTGCCTTTGAATGGACAGATCCCCATTCAGGAGACACCAGTCAGGGGACATAGACCCAGTTGCCACAGGGATTCAAAAACTCCCCAACTCTTTTTGGGGAAGCCTTGCAACAGCACTTAGGGTTCTGTGCCTTACACCCTGAATGTACTATAGTCCAGAATGTAGATGGCCTCTTGCTTGTGTGGCAGACTTGCACACTTGCTTAAAGGGCACCAAGGTTTTGTTACAGCTTCTCCAGGACCTGGGCATCCATGTATCAGCTAAGAAGGCACAACTCTGCTTAGCTGAGGTCTCCTGTTTGGGATATCAGTTGAAAAAGGGTAAGCGAACCACGGCCAGAAAGGAAGCCATCCTTCAAATCCCCACCTCAACCTCGAAAAAACAGGTACAGGAATTCCTGGGGGTGGTGGGATACTGTGAGTTATGGATCCTGGGATTTGCTGCGATTGCCAAGCCCCCATATTCAGCCACAACAGGGAACCAACCTTTGATATGGACTGCCACTGAGGAACAAGTGTTCCAACAATTTTAAATGGCTCTTACCCAAGCCCTGGCTTTAACCCTCCTGGATATTACCAAGCCTTTCCACTTGTTTATTCATGAATAGCACGGAATCATGAAGGGAGTTCTTACCCAGACCTTAAGACCCTGGAGGTGACCTGTGGCTTACTCATCAAAAAGACTGAATCTAGTGGCCTCTGGCTCGCCATCCTGTCTTTGAGCCATCACCACTACAGCTATACTAGTTAAGGAGGCAGACAAACTGACTTTTGGTCAAAACCTGACCCTGGCCGTTCCCCATGCCATAGAAGCCCTGCTTTGGGGAGCCACTGGCTGGTGGATGTCGAATGCTCATATCACCCAATATCAAAGCCTCCTACTTGACCAGCTTAGACTAACTTTCTTTCCTACTCAGAACCTGGCCACTCTAATGCCCATTGATAATCCAGAAACACCAGTTCATAATTGTGAGGACATATTGGATGTCTCTCAAGCTAGCTGTCCTGATCTTTGTAACACTCTCCTAGATCAGGTTGATGCTAACCTGTTCACAGATGGCAGCAGTCTGATAATAAAGGGAGTCTGCAAGACTGGTGTGATGGTAATCACAGCACATGATGTAATCTGGTCACAGTCCTTGCCTAATGGCACATCTGCCCAAAAGACTGAGCTAATTGCTTTAACTCTAGCCCTGCACTGAGGAACAGGAAAATGGGTAAATATCTTTACAAACTACAAGTATGCTTTTGCTACTCTCCACGTCTATGCCCTGATCTACAAGGAATGAGGACTTCTTACTGTGGCAGGTAAAACTATAAAAAACAAAGAGGAATTTTAGCCCTTCTAGAGGCTATACGGCTCCCCAAAGAGGTAGCTGTCATTCATTGCAGGGGACACCAAAAATCAGACACTCTGTAGGCAACAGGAAATCTCCTAGCTGATCAGGCAGCTTGTGAGGCAGCGGAGTTCCCAGTCAAGTCCCTCACTATCCTGCTAACTAAAATTTTTCCAGTTCCTTCACTTCCAAAACACCCCATCTATATCCAAGAAGAAGAGGAGCAAGCTGACCTAGTGGAGAACACAAAAAGAAACCTCAGGATGGTGGATAACTAAGGACTCCAAAATCATCCTCCCAGTCACCCTTGGGCATACTCTGGTAAAGCAACTTCATTCTACTATCCACCTAGGAAGTACTAGATTAGCTGAAATGCTGAACCAGTACTACTACATTCAAGACTTAAGAAACCTCGCTGCCGCAGCTGCTAAAAAATGTCCATCTTGTGCACAAGTAAATGCAAAAAAGGATGAAAACTACCAAATGGTATCAGGGCCCAGGGACTAAGCCCTGGAGAAGCATGGGAAGTGGACTTTACTGAGGTAAAATCCCCTCATGCAGGTTGCACATATCTACTGGGGTTTTTTTGTTTGTTTGTTTTGAGTTGGAGTCTCACTCGGTCGCCCAGACTGGAGTGCAGTGGCTGCTCCCAGCCACCGCAGCCTCGCCTACTGGGGTCCAGCGATCCTTCCGCCTCAGCCTTCCGAGTAGCCGGAATTACAGATTACAAGCATGCGCTACCACGCCCAGTTGATTTTTTTATTTATTGTAGAGATGAGGTCTTGTTGCCCAGGTGGGTCTCGAACCTGCGGGCTCAGGCAATCCACTCACCTCAGCCGCCCAAAGGCACAGGATTACAGGCTGAGCCACCGAGCCTGGCTTCTATTGGTTTTTGTGGACACTTTTTCAAAATGAGTGGAAGCTTTTGCCACAAAAAATGAAACTGCATTAACAGTCACAAAATATTTACTAAATGAAATTATTCCTAGGTTTGGGTTCCCTCTCTCCATTGGCTCTGATAACAGTCCTGCCTTTACCTCATCCATAGCTCAAATGGTTAGTAAAACACTAAATATAAGCTGGAAGTTACACTGGGCCTACCAACCACAGAGCTCTGGACAGGTAGAATGCATGAGCCAGACCCTAAAAACTGCTTTAACCAAATTAATAATAGAAACCAGTGAAAAATGGAAAGCCTTTTACCTTTGGCTCTCCTCTGAGTCGATTGCACCCCTTACAAGACAGGATTTACCCCACATGAAATCATGTTTGGAAGACCCCCTCCCTTATTACCCCAGTTAAGAGACCCTCTTCTTGAAGAAATTACTAATTGGTCTCTGTTAAAGTATCTCCAGTCTCTCCAACAGGTCCAGGCTACGAACCACTCCAACGTCCTTGCAGTTTTACCAACTCCCTCCTCCATGCCCTGTCATCCCTTCCAACCTGGGGATCTGGTCTATGGCAAAAAGTTCCAGAAAGAGGAATTAGCTCCTGCATGGAAAGGACCCTTCATCATCATCCTCACCACTCCTACAGCACTCAAGGTTGGTGGAATACCATCTTGGATCCACCACTCCCACATCAAAAAGGCCAAGGACAACAGTCAACAATGGACGGCTATGACTGGATCTGACCCTCTCAAGCTAAGACTTTCTCGCTCTGGTGTTGTCTCATAGCCTGTTTTCTCCCTCATAGAGATGCTCAACATTCAGTCTATCCCTTCTCCCTGACTTCCTTTATGTCAGGGGAGGTCCTGGCCAACCAAAATTGGACATATAGGGAGGGTCTGCCTGTGTTATTTAAAGTTAAACTATTTGACTTACTGTCCATATCAAGTGCTGATAAAGGGCAAGCCTTCTGGAACTACCCTGTTGCCCTTACTGAAAAAGGGATTCCCTACATCCCTTTGCAACAAATAGACTTTTATCTTTGCCCTGGAAGTCCCACTGACCGACAATGTAATCACACCAATCACTTCTTCTGCCGATACTGGAAATGTGTCACTATTGCTACTTACAGTAGGGGACCTAATGACACCTCCCAAATCACTCTCTGGTGGGCTTTTAGCCCGGATCCAACTCAGGTGTTTGTACACATAAAAATTATCAATCATCAATCCCTTCCACTATTCTTGGGGTACAGACTCCACCTAGGGTAAACGAGCTTATGTATCTGGCTATAATGTAGGTGCCCTATTCACCATCCAACGATGTACACTCTCCTACAAAGACCTGACCAGGCCTAAAGGAACATTGGTGGAACTAGGAGACCCTTTGTTCAATTATCACTAACTTCCACATCCCCCCCATAGACAATAATATTACCTCAGACTCACCTGTGCAATACCCAAAACCAGCTCAACAGCCTCCCAGTCTTTTCCTAATGCTAACAAATATGCATCAACTACTCAATGTTACTCTGCCTCAATTGGCTTCTGATTGCTGGCTTTGCTTAAAATTCAAACCTCCTTATTATGTGGCCTTGGGGTTGAGGCCCCCTTTATTAGCAACAATAGTAAATGCCCTCTGGAGGTGATTCACATTATAGTAAGAGACATAACTGGTACTACATCTTGTGTTTTAACTTCAAGCTTCAATTTAACTGTGTCTCCTTTTTCTAATTTTTGTAATCTATCTCTCACCCTAACCATGTCAGATTCTGTGGCTTATAAGGTTCCCACCAATACTTGGTTAGCATGCTCTATAGGACTTACCAAATGTATTACTACTGAAAAGGTAAACAGTGAATCTGCCTTATGTGTTGCCATCCACGTACTTCCCCAGGCATATGCTTATAGTCACCCCAGGAGAACCCTTTTGCTGAATCCACCCAGCCTCCCAGCCGCTCATGGAAAATGCACCACCCCTTTGCTAGTACCTGCCTTCATAGGCCTTTGTGTGGCTGGAACCGCCACACTCAGCACCACAGCCCTAGTCCATGGTGACTTAGGTCTATCCAATCTGGCTCAAGAAATGGATGCAGACATAGAAAACCTCCAGTTTGTCATGAATCAACTCCATGACCAGGTTGCATCCTTAGCAGAAGTGGTACTCCAAAATCGCAGAGGTCTAGATTTATTGTTCCTATCTAAAGGAGGGCTCTGTAGTGCTAGGAGAATCATGCTGTTTTTATGCCAATAAATCAGGAGTCATTAAAAACACCCTCCAAAAAGTTCGAGAAAATTTAGACAGAAGACAAAAAGAAAGACAAAATAACGAATCCCGGTTTCAAACATTGTTTGATTGGAACCTATGGCTAACTACCTTAATTACAGGTCTGGCTGGCTTTCTGCTTCTCCTCTTTCTTGGTCTACTCATTGGGCCCTGTGTATTAAATTGGATAGTTTGGTTTATAAAACAACAAATCACTTCTGTAAAACTCATGTGTATAAAGACCCATTACAACTCCCTACCCGTAACAGATGAGTCAGCGCTTTGACTCATGAACAACTAAAATGAGGGAATGAAATGACTATTAGTGACCTAACCAAGGTGTCTCCACTGTATAGTAGTTCTTCCATCTTGTCTCCATGTAACTGCCCTAACTGTTCCAGTAAACAGTATACCAAATCTTGTTGGCAGAACTCCAGGGATTTTCCAGTCACTGACTGTGCCCAGGTCTTAAAGTTAACCAAAACTCCCTAATGGTCAAAAGTTCCCATTTTGGTTGCTGATTTGCTAGTTTATGATTGCTAAGTTGCTAGTTTATGGTTGCTAAGTTGCTAGTTTATGGTTGCTAAGTTGCTATGTATCCTTGCGGTTTTTGCCTTTATAAATCCCTTGCTTGCATCATTCAGAGTTGAGAGTTTCTATTTGGCATAAGCCTCCTCTTGACCACCAGCAATAAAGGACTCTATATTTAACTTTCAGTGTGCTGGCGACTCCTTACTGGCGGTGCGGCTACAACAATAGTAACCGAGAAGTTTTGGCCTATGGGTTAGAAATATTTGCTGCTATATTTTTTTCTAGAGTTTTATAGCTTTATCTCTTATATTTAGAATGACTTATTTAGAGTTAATATTTTTGTATTATTTTCCATGTAGACATTCAGTTGTTAAGCACAATTTGTTGAATTGAATGTTCTTTCATAGCTATAGAAAGAATATATATTGCATTCACAAAGTATTCAGCTTATATGTATACAAATATGTTTTATAAGGTTATATAATACATCCTTTTTTTAATTGTAACTCATTCCACTATTCTCTTTTCTATATTTATTCAGTGAATATTAGATTTTGTACAGTGGACTAAAGATAAAATGCACAATTTTTAAAAATTAAAATGTGAAAAAAAATCAACACAAAGAATTATCATTTTAATATTTTTAAATATGCTAAAATAATGGCCTACAATTTCATAGCAATTAATTTTATAGTGAAGCAATTTCCATGGAATTGGAAATTAGAAAACTGTGTGGAAACTCCAATAACCCTTATATGAGAGGTATAGTGTCCTCACTTTTAAAATGAGCTGTTAAGTCCAACCTTGCCAACTTCATTAACTTGTTATAAGAATAGAATAGAATGTTATTTACAAAAGTGTTTTGTATTTAAAAAGGAAGACAATACAATTTACATCTTTATAATAAAAAGTATTCCTGCATGAATTTACTTTACAAAAATGTATTGAGTTCACATGTGCTGGAAAGTGTCCAAGGTGGACATACAAAGGAGAACAAAAAATAAGAAACAATTTCTGATCTTAAAGAACTTCCAGCAGGAAACAGGGGTCTCAAGGTTTTGATAAGTACAAATTTAGACACTGTCACCTTTTATTTTTCAATTTTATATATATAAAAATTACTCCAGAATCTATGACAGATTATATTTAGAGATAAATTATATCTTAAGAGATAATAAAACAGTGAACTGAATGCTAAAAATGGGGAAAACAAACAGAAAAACAAAAATCCCTAGTGTTTGGCATCACATATCCAAATTATTGGTTACTGAGTCAACTTTTGATATGAAATTCATTGCTTATCAAAACCTGGTATTTTTGAAAGCCTTGAGAAAACTCCTTCTAATGTCTTACTTTTAATAAGTTATTTTCTTCTTTTGCATGCAGAATCTCTCATTTTTTATTATTTTCCAATATTTGTGCTTGTGTGCCCAAAGAGTTTCCTATCTAAACTCATAAAGGTATAAGCTGTATTTCAAGAGTGAACATTGTACATGAGCCATAAAAGAGGTAAAAATAGGAAGCCCTGTACAGTTTATTCTATAAGAGACTCACTAAAATACCTACCCAGAGCTTAACAGATTTGTCAATTAACAGTGATGAGTCAGGTGATAGAAATTAAAAAGCACAGTAGTAAAGTTTTGTCTACTCATATGTTCAACTGACTAGGTAGGCAGTTTCTTCTGGATCATTACAATACTTAAATGTGGCTTGGCTTATAAATTCAAATCATAAAGCTTTTGAAGAAACACAAACAGAAAAATATCCTGTAAAATGAGTGGAAATGCATTTATTTAGGAACCATAATATATAAACTAGAATATACAAATAGAGGTTGAAATGTCATAGTTTGACAACGTAAGAGCAGAAGTTTAAATGATGACTGTATTAAAGTGTTGGAAACTTCCCCAGAGGCAAAGAGTAAACTGAAATGTCATGTTGCCTGCCATTATCCACAACCTATGAAGAAAAGTGTAAGGAAAACTAACACAACCTTCTTGAAATTTATCACAAATACCAGAACAAACATAAAAAACTGAAAGTCAAAAATCAGCAGCAAGATGACCGGCACTTTGGGAAATAGGGTGGTCAGTAGAGAGGGTAACCATAGCCAGAGCTGTATCCTTAGCCATGGCTTGACTTGTAGTCACAGCCACATCCAGAACCTTAACTACAGCCAGGTCCTGGGTAGCTCCTGTTGCCCAAGCCATAGACATAGTCAACGCCATATCCACAGTATCCATAAGACCTTCTGTCATAATTGGAATGGATGGTGTCAGCAAGTGAGGCTTCAGTGGCATGTGAGGGGAGATTGACCATCATCACAGCTCCGAGACCTACTCCAAGTGAATGGGTGGGCCATTGTCGAGCAAACCCAGTTTTTTTACCACCCACATCAGTTTGTATAGCAACCTTTTGTTATTTTGTGGCGACCCCTAAAAAAGACTTGGCCACAATGGTTAAGGAAGTTTTCAGGTGATTTCCTACTAACCTAGGTTTCTCCAAAATAAATCTTAAGCCTAAAATAAGTTATTTATGAACATACTCCTCAGATTTCATCACTCATAACCAGCAGTGCATCACTGGCTGTTAAGATGACACTTGGAGTAGCTCTCACATGTCCACGTGAGAGCTGCCACAACAAACTCGTTCATTTCTTTTACCATTCTGTTATTTTAACCTCAGATCATACATCCAACTTCTTCCTCATTGCAACTTCATGCAGCTCATTGGCCAGGAAGCTATATTCCCATTAACACATAAAATCACAAAGGCAGAATTATATCTGTGTCTACCTGCATTCAAAGCAACTTATAACTGGTGATTAGGCCATATATGCCTTCAAATCTATAGAGTTAACTGATGGAGAAAATTATCAGCACATATATCAAAACATATGCTCTAAAAAAATTGTTTTTCTCTTTGTAATATCTCACCTGCCTCACTTGTTGGTTGTTAGTAATAATTTGATAATTTATCCATCTCTAATGTGAATTTAAAGATAGATATTTTTATTCAGTATTCAAAACCTGATTTGTTAAAAGCGTCACAGTTTTCAAGATATTCTCCAAATTCCTGCCCTTTATTCTCTTTCTCTCTTTTCATAACCACTCATCTTTTTGCAACTGACCCAAATACAGCCATACCCAAAGAAGAAATAGCATAGATCATAAATCTAATTCATTTCAAATGTGTAGTTTTACTAAGAGGTAGTGGCATTACAATGTAGTCACACATAAAAGCATATTGCTATTCTTTATTCCCAAATATATTCCAGTCTGGATAATAAGTTATATGAATGTCCCATCATCAATTACTCAAGTGCTGGCCTTCCTAGGTTCAAATTCCAGCTTTTATCATATGCCATTTGTAAAATTTGGACAAGTTTTACTTCTCTGTCTCTCAGTTTTCTCGTTTACTATTAGGAATACTAATATTAAGTGTTAAAGATGAAATGAGTTAATATGTGTTAAATATTGAGAACAATGTCTGGACATGACAATTATTATTACATTTTTGAATGTAAGCTATAGTTATTATTGCATATATTGAAACCAATTACACATTCAGAAAAAAAAGAGGTTGCCTAACATGCTCTTATGATCCATGGCACTTCAGAAGTAAAACAAACATGAGACCAAAAAAAAAGCTAAAGTATTAAGGAAGAGAATGTTAATAGAGACCTTTGGAACTGTGAAACTTTTAGAAGGAAATAGTTATTAGCTTTGCTACATATTACCTGAAGCAAAATGTATGTTAATATTCCATTGAAATGTTAGCAGTTGGATTTGAATATTAGTTTTAGTTAAATAATCATGGAATACAAATAGAATGCATTTAAGAAGAAAATTCTGGGGAAGAAGCAGATATAAATAAATTACTGTTAATATGAATAAGGTGATTTTTAATTAAGTCCTTCACATATTTTATTTTGAAAGGAAAATACTGAAAGATACTTTTCCCCAGGCTTATAAAGGCATTGTGGAAAGTAAAAAATAAAATGAATTAACTTTCCAGAATTTTTCACTTACAGAATGACTTGATATGTTACTTATCAATGTTTCTAGAATCTGAAATATGGGAATTAAAAAGATATTTTTTAATAAGTCATGTGGTATATTTTGGATGGGTTTATCTAGTTCTATCAGCATTAACATAATTTTTATTGATTTAATTATAGAAAAAATAAGTCGAATACATGTTTAAGCAATTATTTCTAAAAGTAATGGTGAATTTGAAATGATTAACCCATATTTTTCCCCTTAGAAATGGCAACATGCAGATTAAAGGTGGTTTACCTAGATTAGAAACTAAGTCATGGTCTTGAAATACATCACACTCAAGTCTTCCAAATAAGAATCATGCCATGACCTCCACATTACTGAGAGACACAGACAAGCATCACTGATTGAACCAGATGCTCTTTACAGCCTGTAGTGCTTCAAAATTCAGAGTTCCTTCCAGAAGAGAACTCAGTTATGTCAGGAAATACAGCAAAGTGAAAATAATCACAATCATTAAATCAGAAAGTTCAGAAAACTACAAAAATCCCTAAGCTGATTTGCAGGTAGAGTGTAAATAAAGATGTATAAGAAGAGACTTTCTACTTCCAGGTAGATCTTTCCTCCCATAACAACCACAAACACTTGAACAAAATAAAATCATACTTCTCCACAGGACTAACCAAAAAAAGTAGATGTAAAGAATCCTAACTGAACAGAATTTGAAAAAGAAACAAGCCTTAAAAGAACAGGAAGACATGAGAGCTTGCATTGCAAATGGAAGATGTCTACTCTGGGTGTAGGTAGACCAGACATAGAGGGAGAGTTGAAGGATAATTCTTACGTATATCAAACATGAAAAAGAAACCAGTCTCTTGATTTCACCCCAAATCTAGGAGGTGTTTGTGTTCTGATTTCCATGGTTAAAGCCAGCTGAACACCTCAGAATGTGCACTGCTAATAAGCCACAAGGAGGAAAACATGTTCCAACTCAAGCATCCAATGTAGGAACATCACAATCTCTTTTATTCAGAGCCAATACTGCCTTCTTTTAATCTACAGCTGACATCACTGCGATACTTTGCTCAGGAGGCTGTAACTGACAACATATAAAATGTAATAGCAGCCAGGTAGAGCATTACAGTTCTCGAAATGAAAGGAGATTTACCATAATAGAAACTCAATTGCCATATGCTGCATCAGCTCTAAGTGGCGTGTTGGAACACAGCATACTCCACTCCTAAACACACCTTATCTTAATACCCAATACCTAGGGCAAATGCAGGTTCATAATGGATGTCTTTGCAGACAGGCAAATAATGACAGCATCATCTTATAGTGTTTTACAGTTTACAAAGTGTTTACATGTATCCAATCTAGTGTGGTAATAAAAAAATTATGAATTCTATTTTACAGAAAAGAAAGCCAAGGCTTAGAGACATTAAACTACTTGCAGATGGTTAATGAAATGGTAAATAGAGGGGCAAATTGCTGCTAAAGTTTCCTTGTTCTAAATATAGGATTCTTTCTGCAGTCACACAAGACCATGCTCTTTCAAATAGTTAATGCAGAACCAACATGCTGAATTATATAACCAAACCCACTGGTCTGGTTTCTCATTATGACTGTATGACAGGCAGATGCATTACATAAGCGAATGCGTACTTTCATTTGTGCAATAAATATTAATTGAATGTATTTTGTAAGTCTTAGGAATGCAAAATAAACATGTAAGTAATCATTTCCAATGTGTGATAACAAGGACAGCATAGAGATGGCTACTAAGTCAAGTTTGAAGGTTCTGGAAAGTTCCAGGAGGATGAGGAAGACTTCGTAAGACAAAAAAAAAATCCAGAAAAATATTCCAGGGAGAATGAAAAATTATATGAGGGTGAAAATGGGAATTTATGACACCATTAAGGTGTAGCAGATATTTTGACACAAAATACCCAAAATTCTGTTTTTGGACAATTTTCTGCCAGCAATCACTCCTTCAGTGATCTCATAAAGTCTCATGGCTGTAAATACTCATCTATATTGCTGACAACTACCACATTTGTAACTCTGGCTCAGATGTCTTCCTAGACTCATGTCCAATTGCCTAACTGACACCTCCACTTGGACACCCGATAAAAAAAAAAAAAAGTATTTTTCTCATACATAAAAAGTTTAAAGTTGCTGACTCACTTTTTTTTTCTGTTTATTTTATTTCAGTCCCAGCCTGTCCTATTTTCCTGGCATTCAACCTATACCTTGGAACTGCCCTTAATACCTCATTTACTTTTACACCTTTCATCAGCACAACTCCTAAATTTCACCTTTGAAATGTGTGGTCATTTTCATTGCCATCACCAGCAGCTAATTGCAAATGACTTTCTAACTCCCTGCTTCCACTCTCGCCTATTCTTACTCCCCAGCAGGATATTATCAACACACTAGCCAGAGAGATCTTGTTTAAATGTGAGTCAGGTTTCATCACCTCTGCTCCAAACCCTGTAATGGAATACCATCTTAGAATAAAAGCTTAAACTTTTAACTTGGGTTCTTTGACCTCATCTCCTGCTTCCCACCCACCAACTTCTCTGCCTGCTAGCCACATTGTTATTTTCCTAAATACACTAAAGAGAGTCCATTCTCTGTTCACTCTACCTCATTATGTTTTTCCTGATAAACACGAGTCACGTTTTATCCTCCTTCAAAATGTTCTAAAATGCTGTCCTCTCAAGGAGAACTTCATCAACTATCTTATTTTAAATGTCAGCTCTTTGCCTGTTATTCTCTATCTCATTAACTTTATTTTTCTCCAAAGCCCTTTTCAATACTTGACATGATATATTTTACTTATTTACTGAAAGGGTAAACTGAGGCAAAGTGGGTCGGTGCCAGTGCCAATACCACGGGAATAATGCAAGATTGCAACAAGGAAGAAAGTAGGAAGAAGTAAAGTTTATTATTCACTTTCACAGATTGGAAAGGGGGCTGACACTCAGAGGCAAGTGTGGCATCAAAGGGCCAAGAACTGGGTATATTTAAGGGCTTTGGGGTAAGGGGGTTTAGGCCCGGAGGAATGTCCAGAGCTTTAAATCTTTGATGTTGATTGCAGCCATATGAGTTTTAGATCTTGCTGTCACCAGACATTAGCATCTCATACCTCAAGTAGTGGGCTAGATGGGAAGAGACAAGGGGAGGGGGTTTTCCTGCTAGAGACTTGTCCACAAACTCTTTGACCAAAAGTTGGTCTTATTATCATTTCTATGGCTTTGGTCAACCAAGGGGTGATCTTTGATCTTCTGCCTTGACAAGGAACCTGAAGGTTTCCTAGAGATTAAAACATGAATTGTGTTGTCAGGCTTTCCTAGTCTTGCATCTGATGAAGATTTGCCAAGGAGTTGGGGTAGGCTGCCAGCTTGGCCTGTCATAGAATGTCTAAACGCTTTCCTAAAACCTGCCTACTGTAAATTTATCTATCTATGTCTAACCTGTGCTAGATTCAAAGCATGTCAAGGGTAAAGTCGAAGTAAAAATAGCTATGCTGAGGCAAAAGACTACGCTAAACTAAGTTTATTCTAGGTTTCCATATGTACTTCCTTTCATTTATTATAAGTCCCTCAATGCTAAAAGGAAATTTCATAAGTACAGTTATTTTGTCTAGAATAGTAGTTAGCAAAGAGTAAGTGCACCATACTTATTTTGTCAGTGAATGACTAGCAGATGAATGTGATGTATGTATGGCAAAGCTTCACAAGAGATGAAGCTGGAAGGCTAAGCCATGTTTACAAAATGAGGATAATTACATGTAGGGTGCCCATTCTCCCTGGTTTGTCAGAGACAAATGTCTGTCTTATTATATCCTGTCATAATAATTGAATTAATAGGACTTTCTTAAACCATCCAAATTAGCTACCCTAATTACATAGTTTGCTAGGAAATTTGGACTTTTTTTCACAGGCAGTAGGAAACCATCAGAAGACTCACAATAGGTATATGACACAAGCAGATGATGTGTTTGAAAAAATAATTCTATGGCAACAGAAACAATGAAACTTGAGTGGAAACAGTTTGGAGAGTGGGAAAATAATTAAGGAGCCAATACCTACCTTCCAAGACAGAGATTATTCTAAGCTATGTGAGGGCAGTGAAGATTATGATGGAGTAGACATTTTGAGATTGAAAGATAGGGAAACTGTCAACAGGATTGGGCGATGCATTTCTTTAAGGTGATAGTAGAGGTCAAGGCCATTTGTTTGATGATTTTAAACTAGGCTATGATGCAGATCAGGAAGTTGTTCACCAAAGTAGTGGACACAAAAGAAAGGTCAAATTGATAAGGAAAGTATTGAACTCAGCTAAGACATAACTTTGATACATATGGTGTACACCCAAAAGATGGTTCAGAAAATAAGGAAGCAAAGCAATCTAGATATAAAAGAGAAATGCAAGGTCAGGAAAGAGATATTTAAGACTTTTCAATGCATATTTAGGAGTTTGGAATTTCTTGGGTTTATTGTATATGTTGAGTGCTACTGATGAGGAGGCAAAAATTTTCCACAATTTGCTTCCAATAAATCATTGCTATATCATCAAGTAAAAAATATTGGAGGGAGGGTTGGGAAGATGGTGGCCGAGGCAGTCAGACTATGTGAGTCCCGGTGTGAGTGCTGGTGAGTGAGTGAGCGTGTGAGTGGCTGACTGAGTGAGGGCTAGGGAGCTAGTGGCCAGGGTTCTACTGGTGTAGCAACTGGTGCAGCAACTGCTCAGCTTGGACTCTAGCAATTCCCAGGACACAGAAGTCAAGTGCCATTTT
Source organism: Carlito syrichta (assembly GCF_000164805.1). Taxonomy (NCBI): domain Eukaryota; kingdom Metazoa; phylum Chordata; class Mammalia; order Primates; family Tarsiidae; genus Carlito; species Carlito syrichta. The sequence goes on from NW_007248120.1 coordinate 181,449, forward strand.
TTTTAAAATCAACAAAACCCTTCAAAGAAAATGCTGGGAGAGACTGACTAAGCAGGGGTTCATGAGCAATTGGCCAGGGTACTGGTGCAACAGCTGGTGCTGTAGCTTCTCTGCTTGGTCCCTGGTTCTTCCCAAGTCAATGGACAAAAGTTTTCCTGTGAAGAAGCAACAGATAGAGACTACTGCCCCAGGCTCTGCTTCAGCACTGCAGCAGGAGAGACTGCCAGCTCCAGGCTTTGCCTCACACTTCAGGGCCTGGCCGGGCACTGGCAGCACGGGCTGCAGAGGGAACCCAGAGGCAGAGTCTCACCGAAGAGGATAAGAGAAGCGCCCCGCCACCGTCTTGAAGACAGGGCAGGAAAGTGTTCTAACTTGCTTACCACGAAGCAAGAGACCCAATCTCTGTGACTGGCAGATCAATAACTCAGGAGTTGAGCGTGGCCCAGAGGGAATATTCTGAAAACACAACTTAAGAGGGACCTGATGAGTACTGAGTCCCAGGCACTCCATTCCCTACTCTGATCCAGCTTCAGGACAAAGGATGAGGAAGGACTCCAAAGAGATCAGTAGTAAGTTTGAGGCTGACCCAAACCCCTTCCTCCCCAGCAATCCTCTGAAGGTCAGACCCACACAGCTGGGCCACGCCTGAGAGGGACAAATCCTGGTGGAGCCTGGACATCAGTCACAATAGGAGAACTCCATTCCAGGATAGGCCTGGCTGGGGCACCCCCCATGAGTACATACCTGGGGAAGAGACAATCCCGCAACTCCTCACCAGAGGAGATGTCCCTGACCATACAAGAGTGGGAGGGGAGAACTGCAGTCCCATCCGCCTCCACCGCCCCTCCTCCTTCTCTGCTCGGGAAACTGGGGAGAGAGTGAAAGAGATGAACCAGATTAGAGGAACAATTACAGATCCTGCCACAGGAGGTCAGGGGTTTTTTTAATTTTTAATCTTTTTAAAATTTTTTTTTTTTTCATTAATCAGTATTTTTTATTATGGTTTTGTAGGGTACAGTTAAGGGTTAGGTGTACAATGACGTTTCATTCAGGCACCCTGTAGATAAGAAGTGTTTTCCCATCCCCCGACAGATATTTGCTACTGTTAATCCCATCTCCCTCCCCCCCATAGTTTCCCAGTACCATCCGTCATTTTCTCATAGTATTGCATT